>NC_089531.1:30738511-30766011 GCF_963924715.1 Thunnus thynnus
CCTGCTCTTTATGTTTTCGGTTTTCTTCTCATCTCCCTTGCTGGCTGTTGGCCATTTCTCTGGTAGCCAACAGGGTCTAGTTGCAAGATGCAGCCTCTACAGTCACCACATGGACAGCAAAGCTGTAGGACTGCTGGACAGACACTTGCCAGGTAAAGTTTAGTGAGGATGTTAAGTATGTATTAAGATACTTTTTTTTTTTTTTAGTGTCACATGGTTAAAATGTTTTTTCAAACTTCATTTCCATTGTGGAGAATCACTGAGTCAATGTGAATCAATCAATCAAGATTGTATATGTTTGTGTGAAGAAACCAAAGAATCACGCAATCCTGCTCAATCAACTGGACTCTATTAACAACATGAATAAAAAACATGAATTTTATCTGATGAAAATCTGAGGAACCAAACGTTGTTAATAAAGTGAATACAAGTGATTGAGAGTGTGCATGATTCTTCGGTTTCTTCAGTCAATATGTATTTTTTGGTGTGAAAGAACTATGTCGTAATTGTTACCTATCGGGATATACTGTATTGGTGTGACAAAATAACCTCAACTCAAGGTTCACCTATTAGCTTTGTAGGAGCATTCAGCTGCATCTTACAGTCTTCATCGGCAAATGGTGATGATGTACGTTATGTTGTGAAACTGGTCACATACAAACAGGTGACAAATTAAAGGAAAAACTGGTACAGGTCTGAATGCTTGACCCCTACAGTGGGGGGATTTGGTGGCTCTGTTATGCTTTGGGGAGCATTTTGCTGGCATGGTTTGGGTTCACTTGTCCCCTTAGAGGGAAGGGTCACTGCAAATCAATACAAAGTTGTTCTGAGTGATCACCTGTATACTATGATGAAACATTTCTATCCTGATGGGAGTGGGCTCTTCCTGGATAACAATGCCCCAATTCATAGGGAAAGAGGGGTCACTGAATGGTTTGATGAGTATGAAAATGATGTCAATCATATGCTATGGCCTTCACAGTCACCACATCTCAACCCAATTGAAAAACTATGGGAGATTTTGGACTGACCTGTCAGACATCACTCTCCATCACCATCATCAAAACACCAAATGAGGAAATATCTTTTGGAGGAATGATGTTCATCCCTCCAGAAGAGTTCCAGAGACTTGTAGAATCAATGCCAAGGCACATTGAAACTGTTCCAGGGGAACATGGTGGCCCTTACTAAGACACTTTATGTTGGTTTTTCCTTTTATTTGTCACCCATCTGTATTTGCTGAATGCAGGTAAAGGTGATCACAAGCAGCTGACCTCCACCTACACAACGCAATATATTCCCACTTCCATTGTAGACAGGAGGTTAGAAGACAAAACAACAGAATTGGAGCACTTCCATAACTTTCCATAAGCATCAGCTGCCGGCCAAATAGCTGACTACTCATTTGAGTCCAGCCAGCTACCTTAATATCTTATTTTTTGATACTAATAAAATAGTTTTGATTAACAAGTTGCGATTTGCTATGCGTGTACATTTATGACCACTATCCTCCTGTGAGCATGATTTCAGAGAAACATGCCTATCTGTCTGTATCACTCCCGCCCCCACATGCTCTATTTGAGTGTGTGTGTGTGTGTGTGTGTGTGTGTGTGTGTGTGTGTGTGTGTGTGTGTGTGTGTGTGTGTGTGTGTGTGTGTGTGTGTGTGTGTGTGTGTGTGTGTGTGTGTGTGCGCACGTTCAGCTGAGAGGTTGTGTCCTGCGAATATAGATGGGAGAGTCGTCTTCAGTGTTTGACAAATATTAATGAAATGATTGATGACAAAACACATTAAGAATTGCACTGATTACACACACAGGGGACGGGAAAACACTGGTGGCAGCAACTTGACGATTGCGCAGTAATTATTATAAAGTCCACTGAAAGCACTGCATTTCCCATATAAGCCACACAGACGTTTATGGGCTTAATGAATGAATGAACAAATGAATGAATTTTATTTACATTGCGCTTTTTTACAGCAGAGCCATCTCTAAGACACATTCCAAACACGTGTAAAACAGGCAATGTTGTCAAAGTAACATGCCTGTGTCATATGAGGAAAATGTAGGCTATGCCTCAGCCTCCCACTCAGGATGATGGTGAAGTTATTTTCTTCACCTCAGAGTTGTTTAAAGTTGTTTAATGCTGCAGTGTTTGTTGGTCAGCCAGTCTTGTTTGTTACTGCTGAAGTTTACTACTCCACTCCGCTAACATGAGTCTCTGAGTGACAGCTTAGAAAGTTCACAATATACTTCATTTTGTTCTTGCAAAGGTAATTATTTAGTCATTAACTCAAAACGTGCTTGCAACCGCTGCCTTTTGTGAAGATGAACTACAAGATGAAGTTCATAGCAAGATGAAGATAACTCTAGCATGTGTGCACTGTAGACTGTCTGGGTGCTGCACTGCATGCAGTTAAGCTCCACCTTTTTTGTTCCATCAACATCACATGCGGGAATTTTCAGGCCCGCCTTTGAGTTAGATAGACAGGGAAAACCCTGCCCTTAAAATAATCTTGTTTATTTTCGTTGAATAAGAGTGTATTATGTTTCTAGTTTTGTAGTAAAACAATACATTAACCATCATTGTGGCATGTCTTAATTAAGCAGTTAAAGTTCTGATCAGTCAGAAATAGGCGCGGTTTTAAATATTAATAGTTATTTACAGACTGTGTCGGCTAAAAGCCTAATTCTTCCTTACGATAATTCACTGCATGTTTACAGTTGGGTAGGTGAACTCTTTTAAATATGCAATAATCATGGCTGCCAACTTTTGACCTCAGCTTGAAGTGAGATTTCCGACACTCCCCACTTTAGTCTCTCAGGTCTATCCAAATAGAAGTAAATGCCTATGCATGGGCGCCTGGTTATTTCTCTCCATAGCTTTCTATCTCTCTATATAAGGCAAGGAATCTCTCTGTCTGTATGTATGTTTGTCCTTCGCTTATCTCAAGAACCATTCATGTGATCTACTTCATACTTGGCAAGTGGACTGCTGGGGAATCAAGGAAGTGCAGTGTCGATGTGTGAGGTTGTTTGGATGTGCAGTTCTTGAGAAATATATAAAAATACCTCACAAACAACATTGATTTGCTTCTTCTGTCCGTGGAGTTGACAAGCGGAAATCTGGACAGCGCCACTCTGCCATTGCAACCCACATTGTGCTCTGAGGTGTGATTACACCTGTAGTGTTATTGACTTGAAGACGTTTCAGAGACTTAAGCTCTACTATTGAACTGTGTATTTATTGTGTATTTACTGTGATTTAAGAGAGATCAGAATGTGTTGACAACTGTAAAATAAACTGTAAAATGTTAAATTATGTTATATTACTAGATTTCACCATTGAGGTACTTGCATTCATGATTTTGCATAGGCATACTAACCTAACCTATTATTGGGAATCACACTAGTGCCAGTTTAAAACTTGCTTGTTGCAAGTTTTAAATTTCCATTGGTTAATTCTACTGCCAATCAAATATGCCTGCGCTCCTATTGGCTAGTTTAACTACCTCTGTCACTGTTTTTTTTCCCCTCCTGTATGCGTTCGTTCTTCTCTCTTGGGCGGACTTTCTAGCTTGTCTCTCTGTCACTCGCTTGTGCGCTCAGTTTGCTTGCCCTCTCTTTGTCTTTTTTGAAATGGGGAAACCCACAACAAAGTCTAACTTTTAACATTATCAAATGAAGAGCGATGTCATCTCCTCGACTCTCATGGCAGGGTTGTACAGCTCTGATCATGACATGCTGTCACAGAGCCCAGAAGCCCTGCACCACAGCTGCAGAGCGGAGTGGCTGATCACTTGTTTATTCAGTTTGTTTATTAATATTAATCTGTTGTTTGGACGGTTAGTCGATTGGTTCAAGAGATATGCGAAGGACATACAGAAATACAGACAGAGATCCCCTCCTGTATTAGATAGAAGAACATTTCAGAACGAAAGACATACAGAGCATCCCCGTAACCATAGTAACTCTCACTACTTCCTACGTGCACATGATGCATGATGGAGCCTGATAGCTGAAGGCTTTGCCTCCTATTCTACTTTTGGAGACTGTCGGAACCACAAGTAAGCCTGCATTCTGGTAGTGCAGTGTTCTAGTGGGGTAATAGGGTACTATGAGCTCATTAAGATATGATAGTGCCTGACCATTAAGAGCTTTGTAGGTGAGGACAAGGATTTTAAATTCAATTCTGAATTTACTGGAAGCCAATGCAGTGAGGCTAAGATGGAAGAAATATGACCTCTTCTTCTAGTTTTTGTCAGTACACATGCAGCTGCATTCTGGACCAGCTGGAGAGTCTTTAGAGAATTGTTTGGACAGCCTGATAATAAGGAATTGCAATAATCCAGCCTGGAAGTAACAAATGTGTGGACTATTTTTTCTGTATCTTTTTGAGAAAGGATGTGCCTGATTTTTGCAAAACTACGTAAGTGAAAAAAGACAGTCCTTGAAATTTGTTTTATGTGGGAGTTAAAGGACATATCCTGATCAAAGATAACTCCCAGATTCCTTACAGTGGTGCTGGAGGCCAGGGTAATGCCATCCAGAGTAGCTATATCATTAGATAATGTGTTTCTAAGGTGCTTAGGGCCAAACACAATAACTTCAGTTTTGTTTGAGTTTAGTAGCAAAAAATTGCAGGTCATCCAGGCCTTTATGTCCTTAAGGCATGCTTGGAGTTTAGTTAACTGATTGGTGTCATTTGGCTTCATTGATAAATATAATTGGGTATCATCTGTATAGCAATGAAAATTTATGGAGTGTTTCCTAATAATATTACCTAAAGGAAGCATATACAAGGTGAATAGTAATGGTCCAAGTACAGAACCCTGTGGAACTCTGTGTCTAATTTTTGCGTGCATGGAGGATTCATCATTAACATGTACAAACTGAAATCGATCTGATAAATAGGATTCAAACCAGCTTAATGAGGTTCATTTAATGCCAATTAGATGTTCCAGTCTCTATAATACAATGTGATGATCAATTGTGCTAAATGCGACACTAAGATCTAAGTAAAGTACCAAGAGAAGTCCTTTGTCAGATGCAGTCAGGAGACCATTTGTGACCTTCACCAGTGCTGTCTCTGTTCTATGATGTGCTCTAAATCCTGACTGAAAATCCTCAAATAAACTATTACACTATACATACTAACTATTATGTAGAAAATCACATAACTGACTAGCAACTGCTCTCTCAAGGATCTTAGAGAGAAATGGAAGATTAGATATAGGTCTATAGTTGGCTAAGATGCCTAAATCAAGAGAAGGATTCTTAAGAAGAGGTTTAATTACAGCTATTTTAAAGGACTGTGGTACATAGCCTGTTACTAAAGACAGATTGATCATATCTAGTAAAGAAGTGCTAATTAAGACTTCCTTTAGCAGCCTAGTTGGGGTGGGGTCTAAGAGACAGGTATATGGTTTGGATGAAGAAATCGTTGAAGTTAATTCAGAAAGGTTAAGTGGAGAAAAACAGTCCAAATATGTGTCAGGTTTCACAGCTGCTTCTAAGGTTCCTGTGTTTGTGGATAAATCGGTGCCTGTTGAGGGCAGAGGGTGTTGAATTTTGTCTCTAATAGTTAGAATTTTATCATTCAAGAAGCTCATGAAGTCATTACTACCAAGAACCATTGAAATCCACGGATCAATAGAGTTATGACTCTTTGTCAGCCTGGCCAAAGTGCTGAAAAGAAACCTAGGGCTGTTTTTATTCTCCTCTGGCAGCTCTGGTATGACAGAGGGCCGTCTTATATATTTTAAGACTATCCTGCCAGACTAAGCGAGATTCTTCTAGTTTGGTGGAATGTCAAATCCTTTCCAATTTCCGCGATGTTTGCTTTAATTTGTGGGTTTGAGAGTTAAAGCATGAAGCTAACCTCTTATGTTTTATTATTTTCCTTTTGAAGGGGGCAATGGAGTCAAGTGTTATTTGCAGTGAGCCTGTGGAACTATCAACAAGATTATTTGGGAGGGACTAAAATTAGCATAGTCCTCTGTAGTATTGACACATAGCACTGAATTCAATGCTGATGGAATTGCTTCCTTAAATTTAGCTACAGCACTATCAGATAGACATCTAGTGAAGACATTTTTGTCTAATCGCGTGTAATCCAGTAATAGGAATTCAAAAGTTATCAAGTAATGGTCTGATAAGATAGGATTTTGTGGAAAAACTATCTAATGTTCAATTTCGATGCCATAAGTCAGCACAAGATTGAGGGTGTGGTTAAGACAGTGAGTGGGTTTATTTACACTCTGAGAGAAGCCAGTTGGGTCTAATAATGAGATAAATGCAGTGCTAAGACTATCATTATCGACATCCACATGAATATTGAAATCATCTACTATAATTACTTTATCTGTACTAAGGACTAAGTTTAATAAGAACTCTGAGATCTCAGATAAGAATTCAGAGTATAGGCCAGGAGGACGGTACACTATAACAAATAGAATTAGCTATAAAGTTTTCCAGGTTGGGTGAGAGATTAGATTAAGAGCAAGGCTTTCGAATGCGTTATAATTAAATTTAGGTCTAGGGTTGATAATTAGGCTTGAGTTGATGATGGCTGCAACTCCACCTCCTCGGCCAGTGTCTCGAGGAATATGAGTATTAATATGAGTGGGGAGAGTGGATTCATTTAGGCTGACATATTCTTCATGACACAGCCAGGTTTCAATAAGACAAAATAAATCAATATGATGATCTGAGATTAGATCGTTTACTAATATGGCTTTAGATGATAGTGATCTAATGTTTAAGAGTCCACTTTTAATTCTCCTATTTTGTTGTACAATTGCAGACGTGGTGTTAATTTGTTTTAGATTTTTATGAATGACTCCTCTTTTGTTTATTTTAGATTTAATTGATTTAAGAAGTCGGGGGACAGACACAGTCTCAATGTGGTTTTGGGTGGGTAACTGCTCTATTGGAAGCACAGAGAAGCGTGTAAGATTGAAACTCTGCCTCCTGGTCTCAACTCTGGGTTGTTATGGCTTTGGTCTACTAATAAACTCAACCATATTTCTAGATATGAGAGCAGCTCTATTCAAAGTGTGATGTATGCCGTCTCTCCTAATCAGACCAGGTCTTCCCAAGAAAGTCTGCCAATTGTCTATGAAGCCCACATCTTTAGCTGGACACCACCTCGACAGCTAGCAGTTGAATTGTGACATGCAGCTATACATGTCATCACTGGTCAGATTTGGCAGGGGCCCAGAGAAAACTACAGAGTCTGACATCGTCTTTGCATGTCAGCTCCATGGGAAGAAATCGACAGTGTGTTTTTACAAATACATGATGATGATGCATATGATGCATCTGCATAATTTTCGCGTTCTGTGTGAAAGTACTTATGACAAAAACAACAGTTTGAAAAAATATATTGACATGTAAATTAATTGCACGAAAAAAAGCCTGTGGTGTGTAAAGGCCTTTAGAGTGAATGGACCTCCCTCACCTGCACTTATATGGCTCTAATTTATAAACACACATCTATTTAAAATGGATATCTTAAAGTAATGGTGATCAAATAATCATAAATCATCTTCAGCATATAAAATAGCTGTCAGCAAATAAAATAAGCAAATAAATCCCATTTAAAGTCTGAGTAAAGCAGTAATAAATGTGTTCTGAAAAATGTGCTATTAACCACCCAGTCAAATTGGAGTATATAAAGTAGTATGTAAAATTAAGTTTCAAAATTGTGAAAAAAAATAAGCAGTAATCTCTGCTCTGAAACTCTGGGGGTGTGTCTGTTGAAGACGCTGAAAGCATGCCCCAACTGAACAGCCTCTGAGCTGCTGAATTTAACAATGCTCAAGCGGAACTCCCTGAAAAAATATATACAATTTAAAATAGGCCTTGTTTGTTAGTGTAGGACAAGCAACATGGGTGATATTTAAAAAAAATAAAGTAAGGTTAGGAGCCACTGTTTAATTTGGTACATATTTTGTCAGTAAATGGGGACTTATTTCAGTAAAAATGTAATTTATATGATTAGTTAACAAACATTCCGTCACCAATCATCATTTTGTTAAATTGTTGTTTTTTTCAATGGAGTTTGGTGTTAATGTTACTTTTCTGCTGAAAAATCGTAAGTTAAGACACAGGGTAGTTTTAAAAATTTTCATTGGAGACATCTGGGATTCACGGATAATCATCTTCGGTCAACATTGGTGTTCAAGGAGCTATTCCAAACACAACTGAAGCGTCCGTTTTCAGGTAGAGTCAGAAAGTGGTGCTGGCCGCCACCTCCGGCTTCAGCACCAGCTGTTTGGTTGGGAGGTCTCTGGGCACTTCACTAAAAAGCACAGCGTGAAAGGCTTTTGCTCCAAAGATGATGGCCACAATGAAGCTGCAAAGGACTCTTCAGCAGAGAAATGTTAACGCCAAACTCCACTGAAAAAAACAACCATTTAACATAATGATGATTGTTGATGGATCACTTGTTAACTAGTCATTTGAGTTACATTTTTACTGAAATAAGTCCAAATTTACCCACAGAATAGGTGCCAGATTTAACAGTGTTGCTTGTCCTATATATACAAATAAGGCCTATTTTAAATTGTGTATTTTCATAGTAAGTGGCATGAGTGTTGTTAACCACTGATGCTAATGCACTAGAGCTAGTTTTTGTAGTGTTAGGGGAGGGGTCATGCTAAGTATGGCCCCAGTGCATCATCGAGCCACCATTTTTCACCATGGTGAAAAACAGGTCTAACTCCACAGGTCTAACTTCAGTACTACATACTGTAGTTCACAGTCTTGTCACATGTTTTCAGCAATTATTTTCTAACATGTTTAATTTGTTTTAAAAAATCTCTGATTTTCCTTTACATGGACTTTAACTTCTGCCCACTTTTGGGGACGGCTATGGCTCAGGAGGTAGTCGTCCACTAATCGGAAGAATGGCAGTTCGATCCCTAGCTCCTCCAGTCTACATGTCGAAGTGTCATTGGGCAAGATACTGAACCCCAAATAGCTCCTGATGGCTCTGCCATCGGAGTGTGAGTGTGTGTAAATGTGTTGTGTGAATGTGTATGAATGTGTGTGTGAATGGGTTAATGTTGGTATGCAGTGTAAAGCGCTTTGAGTGGTCGGAAGACTGGAAAGGTGCAATATAAGTGCAGTCCATTTACCATTTACTCTAAGACACAATGTACAACAACAGACCCACAGGATTCTCAATCCAGTGTGAGCCTCTAGTTTTGACCAATAATCACAGATCTGATCTGTAGATATATAGTCTACATATCTACAATATAATTTCATGGCATCCTAAAATATTGAAGAAAGTATTGAATAAATTTGACCTGTTTGTGTTCATAGCCAAACTGTATTGTTGGTCCACTTTACAAGTCCAATATGTCCATATTATCTCTAAGAGTTTCCTCGATGGTGACATGTTTTCACTTGCGTGTAAATTACAGGACGCATTCACTTTAGGGTGAATTATCTATTTATGTGCCATCTTGATCAGATGCAGCTTAAAGGACCAGCGCGTAGGATTTAGTGGTGTCTAGTTGTGAGGTTGCAGATTGCAACCAAATGAATACACCTCCCCTCACCCTTTCTTTCCAAGTGTGTAGGAGAACTTATGGTGGCTTCGAAACTCGCGAAAAACACAGAAGGCCATCCCTAGAGCCAGCGTTTGGTTTGTCCATACTGGGCTACTGTAGAAACATGGCAGTGCAACGTGGAAGAAGGCCTGCTCCCTATGTAGATATAAAAGGCTCCTTATAAGGTAACAAAAACACAATGATTCTTATTTTCAGGTGATTATACACTAATTAAAACATACTTATGACTGTTATATTCCATTTCTGCCAAGTTAATTCTGCTAGATGCCACTAAATCTTACACACTGGTCCTTTAATACTAACCTGGGTCTCAGTAATCAAAATTTTATCATTTATTATTTATCATATTATCACTTTTTCATGTAAAAGTCCAAATTTAGGATGCTGGATGTTGCTCTTAGTGGCTTCTGTAGTAAGAATATAAAACCATTAGTGAACTGCACATAACTAGAGTCAGGTGCAGCACATTCAGGCAGCTCTGCTCTCTCTCCTCATGTGTTAGTACCTTGTGCCTCCTCAGGTCCGAGACCAGTGGGGGATCAGTCATACGCACTTGGATATACAGACACACACAGGTTGGCCAGTATTCACATACCACAAAGCAGGTATTTTAACTACTCCACTAGTCGTTTGGACATTGATCTGTTCCTTATCAGGAAGGTTGACGAGAATAAAAGCAGAAGGAGTGAGTGACTTACCCATCATGCAGACATTTGTGGCTAAAACACACATTTTTAATTTTAGGGAAGCTGTAACCATTTGACCTTTGACTGTTGGGTCATAAATCAAATCAATCACTCTTTAATCACAAACACCTTCAGCATCTTTCTAATGACTGGGAAGAAAAATACGGCTGATTCACTGCCCAGTGACCATGAATGTTTCCTGCTTCACTTTTATTCATAAAAGCCTGATAACATATAACATTTTTTGCACAGTGCTGTCAGGTGGAAGAGTAAAGTTGATCCCGAACACCTTACCCACTATGTACATCATGCAAGTCATAAAACTGCAAGCTATGATTGGTTGTGGTCCAAAATGTACTCTGCCATGTCTCCCGACAAGTCCCAGCAAGAATCTATGAGTCTAAGATCAACTACTGTGACAGAATGACCATCTCCAAACATCATGTAGTTCCTTCCTGGCATTAGGGGGGGATGTTGAAGGGTGGTTGGACATATAAAGTGTCTTACTTTGACCTCTGTTCACATCCTGTCTTCTGACAAAAGTTAATGTTGGTTTCTTTTAATCAGGATCGCAATCTTTCTCTCACCATAACCAAGTAGTTTTGGTTGTGTACACTTAACCAAATGTTAATCGTAGAGATTGCAGATCAGAGAACAATCATATCACTTGTTTTTGCAATGGTCATTTTGCACAGCAACAACATGTGACCCTACAGTTTTTCATTAAAAATCCCTTAGATATGTTTTAAGATACACAAAAACACTCTGCTTTGAATAATAATTTGTTTGCTATATTTTTTCTATAAAAAAGTCACTGGTTAGAAATTCTAATAATGACATCTTGTCCTTCTCCGTCAGTGAAAAATATAAACTAAATATTTTTAATTTCAAAAGTTTTCCTGCTTGACACAGGATGTCTCCTACTTCATTGTAGTCCATTCTCAGTGTGTGCACTGAAGGCTTCAAGTTTCCACATCATACTTGTGTAAGTGCTATAATGGACCATAAATCATGCATGCCTTGAGGTACAAGCCTTAAACTTAATTGAAAGTGAGAACAAAGAAACTTCCTTCCTTCAGCTGAATGTGAAAACAAACTGCACATATATCTTTCTGCATAGAGAAGAAGCTCAGATGTCTGCGTTCTCTCGAATACAATGGTACTGGATGGCACTTGTCAACGCACCAAAAAAATACATTTGAAAAACTCAATAGCAATGTCTCTTTCCAGACATCATGACCTGGTTACTAAATCCACAGACCTTGTTGTGAACAGTTTCATGTAGGAACTATTTTCTTTCTTCCAAACTACACCCGCCAACCATCTCACTGCACAGAAGGAAATGTGCATCTATTCACAGTTGGCAGTTGTAGTTTGGTAGAAAGTAATATGTAAATATGTAATATGAAAAATATGTATTTTTAATTTTGGAGTGAACTGTCCCTTTAAGGCATGAGTACCAGTTGGGTTGAAGCATTTGGCTGTTCAATTTGTGTTCTGCTGTGCGTTTCACCCACAAATGTCTGCACATTTTATCTCAGTTTTTAGGCAACATGTTTGTTCTTTACCATCATCTTTATTTTTCCTGCCACTGACCTTGTCCCGTCCTACAAACCTCCTCACCCAGATGCCAGCCTGTCTCACTTCCACCACTGTCTGCATCCAAGAACAATGCCATCTGCAGCCAGACCTCCATAGGCAACAGAGAGACACAGCTGGATACAGATGCTGAAGTCTGTGATGTTGAGGAGGAGATCAGAACATTGAGCAGTCCACAGCGTCCAGCGGGAGGCCTGGTGGTCAGTCGGAGACATCTGTTGGAGAAAGAGAGCGACAGAAGCAGAAGAGGCTGGTCCTGGACTGTGGGAGAGAACTGCTACACTGCCCAGTGGGTGAAGCACAAGCAGGAATACAGGAGCACCCGTCCCTGGTGATGGCTGGTGGGGTTCTAGTTCTGTTATGATTACCAAATTAAACATTATTTCTGTGTCAGTGCAGAAAATTTAATTCAGTATTGAAACTTGGAGCCATTCAATGCTTTCTGACAAATGTTTTCTGAAACGATATGCAGTGATTCGCTCAGTGGTGTTCAGTATAATTGGGCCTCATTCACAAACTGTGTGTACACACAAATCTGTGCTTAAACCGTTTATGCAAACGTTTTAAGCACAAATCCGGGATTCATCAATATATTCTTACCTGAATTTGTTCTTAGTCTGTGAACAAATTTAGAACTGCCTTAGACCATGCATATGCACAAATCATAAACATCCCATGGTCTTAAAAAATGATATGGTCAATATTTATTAAATCCAAACAGTATATTAGAACCACAACTAAAAAATGATTGGATACAACACTTAAAAGTGTGAAATTGCGAATAATACACAATGTATTTACTTATTATAAAATAAATAAAATTAAAAGATGATGTAATCCATAAATCATCATCATAAATGTAATGGAATTATTAATATATTAAAATTGTCCTGTTTCCACTTCTTGATGACACTAGCCTATATATTGGAATTTCCATATTGGAACATGACACTGTTTTATTCCCCCCATCAGATGTGGTTGTGATATATGCAGCTGGTTAACCAGCAGCCTGTGCAGTTTCCTCACAGCCTGACAGTTCAGCCGTGACACAGGGAGGGACACTCTGCTTTCGATACATCACGGGCTGTTGTGGACAGAGACGAAACATGATGTGCACCTGGCGCAGCAGTAGAGATTTATTAAGATCATTTCCACACATCTACACATTTACCAACTTTTTATATTGTTACGGATGTACTGCATGGTAGTGGTGCAACAGGTATGCAGGCTGTATACAGGATTCACAGTTGGCCTCCAAACAGCTGTGCCAATGACATGTTTACCAGCCAAATCTGCCTTTTTTGGCTTCTACTTCCGCAACTATTGTTTGCATTTCATTTGCAATAAAATTTTTCTACATTTTTACCATCACGGCCCTCCTTGCGACAGCTCTCTCCACTGCTGCACTGCTCCAACAGACATTCCTTATATAGAGAAATGGGGGCATAGTAGTATGCTAATTACTGATAGTGGGCATACACCTGTCAATTTAGAATGATTCCTATTCACTAACATATGCACAGTGGTAAGATCATAATTCGCCAGTGCGCACGTGTCATGAATCTGATGGTAATTTTGCATGCGCACTTATTTTGTGCAAAAAGTAAGAACATTTCTACGCACATATTAGTGAATGGGGCCCATTGATCCTTCTTGGACAAATGCTTTCAAACCTCACATCAGGGCCCAAACTCTTCAGTAGAAAATAAGTCCCTGCAGTCATTGTTGGAAGGCACTGCTGATCTGTCTGGTTTAAAAGGAGAAATGTAATGTCTGTCTCGGTTGGTCTCCAAGATGAGGTATTGATCAGTCCAACTTAACTGGTTGAGCAAATCACTTAGAAAGAACTCAAAAACTCAGACACCAGCCAATGTGTAAAGCCATTGTGGGAACATACTGACTAGATGGTTTTAGATCTTTGCCATGGTATCACAGCAGGATTGAAGTGGAAGAACATATTCATGGTTGCTGCTAAAGGCCTCAGTAAGCTTCAAACAAGTAAGCACTTGCGTCTGAAATCCCCTTTCCAACGGTAGAATTGGAGGTCTGTGTCTGACAGTTTTTGTCACTTTCTGAAACACCTTAAGAGCCTAAGCCACTGTTGCTATGGAGAAGAAGCCAGTCAGAGGTTTGAATCAGTGCTGTAGTGATTTCAGAAAGCTTCATCATGGCATTTGGGAAGAAAATACTGCACAATAGTTGCAGAATTCCTCCAAAATTGAATCCAAAATTGAATACATTTAGAACTCTGTCTGCTCCAAACAAAGTGCTTATTGGATCATTTAACAGCGTCTGCAACCTCATTTCCAACAGAAGATTTTCAGGAAGGGTTCTGTCCAACAATATTTGTAACTTTCTGATATAGGGCTGCAACTAACGATTATTGTCATTATTGGTTTTTGCTTCAGTTAGGAGCATATGAGAATGAGTATGCTTCAGACCACTTAGTAGTTCACAAAAATGACAAAAAGACAGGTTTTCCATTTAGTGCTAGTAGTTCATAGTCATGAAACTACTTTATACCCAAAAATAGTCCTAATGAAAGCTGCTGAATATGAGGAGAAATCCCATGCATTTCCATTCTATTTGGGTGGAGACACAAGTTTCCGAGGCAGATATCCAAAACCTCATCTCCATGGCAATACACCACTTGGGATGAGTGAGAAATATTTTTCTTTGTATGCTGGGTAAATTGACCCTTTAACTTGACTTCCCAAACATGAGGAACTGCTGCTTATCAGCTTTGTGCTTATACCCATAATCCTATTTGGAGTCATTTCCTTGAGTTGTCTGTAATCAGTTCAAACTGCTGAGCTGTTCTGCTCAAACTGCTTCTGGTGCTGTTTTAGACACAAGTTTATCCAGGATATTTTGATTACACTAAGTGTTCACTCTGATCCTGGAATTCCTGCTTTGTTTTGGAGGTTTTCAGAGGAAAAATGAGGATCACTTCAGAGAGACCACCTTCAGAAACCAGACTGAAAAACAACATTAACAAACATTAACTCAAGTTCCTGAAGTCCTGAGGTGCATACTGTGATGTTTTATATTACATTTCTATCAGTAATAAATCCTGAGGTGCATACTGTGATGTTTTATATTACATTTCTATCAGTAATAAACTACAAAAGCTGTCTTGTCCTGGGAATGATTTAAACACAAACTAACATTTCTGCGTTTATTCAGTCAACTGTAGCAATGGCAGTGATCCAAATTACTGTTGGCAGGCAACAACTATCTGCTCTCTGCTCAAATGTCACTGAACAGATAAACATCTTCACCACGCTGTTGTATGAACACATGTAAATACTTCTCTGGGGTTCAGAATCATTCTGATCAGTGACTTTTTCCTCTAGATGGGCTGTCTTTGGATAGGGCTGAGAAGAAACTCAAGGTCCACTTACTTGCTTTTTATGAAGCTTTCAGCTGCATTTCATTGTCTTTATCAGCAAACTTTACTCAAATAGTCAAAGTTCTCTTCTTAGTATATGTGATGACAACCAAGCAAACTTCATCCACTGATGAAGACCATGATGAACAGCAGTTAAAAGCTTCAGATAAAATTTTGAATGAACTTTCAAAGACTTTTTTTATACCTTTCTTTGAGAAATAAAAACAAAAGAAGCCAAAGTTCATTATGGACTGCAGAGATGAGGAAGGATCTGAGCCTGAAGGCAAAGCTCTCCATTTACCAGTCAATCTACTATTCAACTCTCACATTTAGTCATGAATTTTCACTAATTAGTGAAAGAATGAGATTGTGGATATAAGCAAGCAAGCAAAATGAGTTTCCTTCAGAGTTTCTGGGCCAGGTGAGGAGTCTGGACATTTAGGAGTTAGAACTGCTTCTATTGCACATTGAAAAGAGTGAGCTGAAGTGATTGGGGACTTCAATCAAGATGCCTCCTTGGATGACCCACTGTGGAGGTGTTCCAGTCACGTCCAACCAGCAGGAGACCACAGGTCAGGGCATGCTGGAAGGATTACATCTTCGATCTGGCCTGCCTTGGGATCTTAAGGAGGAAGTAGTGAAAGGAAAGGGCACCCAGCCTGTATTTATCCACCTCCTAAAAGTAAAAGTTTGTACTTAAGTGAAAAATAAGACTTACTCCTACTCACAAATTTAAGAACTATTTAACTTCTTTTGACTTTAAAATTTCAGGGCCATTTAATTTAGAATGGAGTTGTTTTAACTGATTATTTGTCTTTGTACATTTGATAGGATGCTACATGACTATTATTTATTTTTATTTAAGCAGGGTGCAAATGAACAAGAATAAATTTGCATTGATTTAATTTATAATCACTTTCTGATCATCTTCATTGTCTGCACAGTCAGTGCTGAATTCCCTTTATTACATGATTTCTCTGACATACTTTGTCTACCAACAGCAGAATGTCTCACAGCACAATTTAGATTCAATTTCAGACAATTTCATCTTATTTCATCCCTTGCATATATTTATTTATTATAAATACATTAGATCATTGTTTATTTCACGTTAATTATTCCCAGAGATAAATACAGGCCCTGAGCTAATTTGCTTAGCCTGCTGCCAGCGTCAGTCAGACCTGAGTAATGGGCAGAAAATGGACTGATGAATGGGAAAAATTAAACTAAAAGGAATCACTTTTAAATTAGGATGGTGCAGCCCACCTGACGATTATTTCATAATCCCTTATGTATTAAGAATCATGAATAATACATTTCTGGTTGAGAAAACATTCTGGAGACTGAGAACAGCAAAAACCATATGAGCTGTCGATGTGGTTTAAATAAGTGGATTGGTTAAAGACTTGTGGTACAGAACATGTCTTTTCCATCTGGCTCAGTATCCCAGCAACATCTGCATGAGCAGGGGTCAGTCTGCCTCCACACACACACACACACACACACACACACACACCAGCTGCAGCCCTGAATCCACTGCTGAGCACTGGGAACTCCAGCTCTACATGATGACTAGAGAATCAACAGACACGTCAGATAAAAAAAACAGGATTTTATTTCTTTGTCTTTAAAACTCTGAAACCTGACAAACAATTAGGGAACATTCTTAGTTTCTTTTAAAATATTCCTCCCCATTATATGAGGCTATTTAAATTTGTACAGGACCAACATTTAAGGAAATGCTACTCAACATTCTCATTACAAATAACCGACTTAAATTACTAAGTGTTTTCTGAGGCATACACAGTTTGTCTTTGTTTGAACAGTGGAGCAGAGTATTTACAGGCAGACTAAACACAACTTCCCTGAAGCCATTTTACCAGTCAGAGTCAATTTGCTCTAGTTTCCCACCTTTGCCAAATAAGTAACTTGCATAGTACTTTGACCTTTTCAGAAAAGATCTCATTCTTACTGAACTTGTTTTCCCTTCTGTGAGCAGACGAAATCTCAGCCCAGGTTCATTGGACCATGGGGACATTAACTGCTTTGTGGGAGAATGTTTAATGATTAAAACAACATAGTTGCACGGGTCATGTAAAGTGAGGGGAAGAAAACTGCCTCATCTATGTTTTTCAAATACACATGGCTAACTGTAGCTACTGCTGCAATTCAAACCCCAACAAGAAACAACTTCAACATGTTGGGTAATACACTCACTTGCTTTCTTGTGAGATGTTCAGATGGATTGCAATCTCATGTCTGTTTGTCAAGTATGGAGCTGGACTCAGTTGGTTAGCCTAGCTTAGCATTAAGAGTGTATGCTTTCCAGAAAATTCCAAACTACACCTACCAACACCTCTCAAGCTCATAAATTCACATGTTGAATCACCTTTGTTTAATTTATACACAAATAAAAATGTGAAAGTGACAATAGTGGTTTAAGAGGGAGTTACATGTTAGAACTATTTCTTGACAAACAGTTAATCCATCCACCCACTACTTCTGCAAGCTGATAAGTGGTGTACTATCAAGCGACAATGCCATCACTTTTGCTAATCGCCCTCAACAATAGATAAAATTAGCTTATGTAAATGTGGAAGTTGTTCAGTGTCAGATACTAGTTTTCAAATTAGTTCTGACAAGCTTTGAAAAAAACTAACATGAATGTACTGTCTGGCATTACTAGGTAGTTAATTATATGAAACAAAATTGCAATCCATGATTTTTTTTAACAAAAATCTGCAACACATGTAATTGTTAAAGTGAAATTTCAACTGGGCTCTGTGAAGGTCAGCTGCTCATATTTAAGTGAGAATGATTTCATGAAGCATTTTGCTTTCTGCTTTTTTCAAAAATGGTTCTTGTTGGAGCAGCTGATAAAAGCTATGTAAGTATGTGTGGTTTTGGTGATTTGCAGATAATAATTATAATAATAATGATAAGAAATAGTGTCTAACCATCTTCACACTATTAAAAATAGTAAAAATTGTTGACAGGGTTAGGTGTTTGACTGCTACCAATAGCTGGTTAAAAGCAGTGAAGGTGAGATTGTATTGCAGTGATGGTGGCTTCTTTACTTCTACAACCTGCATTAGTTTATAGCGCAGGTTGCTACACACATTTGATGAGCGCAGATTTTGGTAGGTTATATGTAGGAGCTAAAACGTATACTTGATTCAGCTTTAGAGGTGTTATTAGGAGTATTTTTGAACTAGACAGAGCCAAGTCAGCTGTTTCCATCTGCTTCCAGTCTTTATGCTAAGCTACGCTAACTACATCCTGACTCAAGCTCTATACTGAACACACAGACATGAGATTGATATCCATGTGTACATCTCACTCTCAGAGAGAAATAGAATAATTGTATTTCCCAAACTCATTTACTTGACTTTTCTCTAAATTCTTGCGTACAGTGTCCAACGTGTGCATCAACAATTGAGATTTTTTTTTTTTTTTTTTTTTTTTTTTACACACACTTTTTACACAGCAGCTGTATCTTTTTAAGACATTTTTAGCTTCATAGTCTACAATGTTTAGGAAATCCTGGAAGTCCTAGAAACCATTGAGCCACTATACCTTCTCCTGAGTCCATGTGTGTGGTCAGCATGCGGCTGCTAGTCAGCTGCTTGGAATAAGGAGAGGTAGATGTTGGACTGGAGGAAGCGGGGATAACAGTCTGTGTCCAGGAGCGAGTAGATGCGTTTCTGTGCATGGGACAGAGAGGTGTGAGAGGGAGCCTGCAGCAGCTGGATGGTCAGATCTCTGGTCTTACTGTCCAGGTTCACCTAGACCAAGACAACACATTGATTACTCTACACTCATACTTCTATACTGTTCAGGTCAAATTTGACCCATTTTGACATTTGAAAGCGGTAAAAACACCCTAAATTACATTCTATAAGCCTGAAATGTTATGATTTTTTTTTCCTTATGTGGCCCAGAATATACAAAAATGGAAGTATTTCAAAATTATTTATTTTTGTGCAGCTGGTATAAATATTTGTACATAGAGGATGTTCTGGGTCAAATTTGACCCATATTTATTCAAAGGGATTTTAAAGTCACTAATCAAGGTAAAGAGTGGTCATGTGAGGTCTTGAAACAGTGAAACTATAAATTGGCATGTGTGTGTATTTCTGTCATTGGGACAGTGGGGACAGAGTTCAACCTTGATCCTGTCACAAGAACTACCCGTGTTCCCACACTTGCCAGGGTTCACACCCAGATGGGCATCTGCACCTGCAAACAAGCCTATACAAAGTAACAAATAAAACCCATCAATTACCAGGCAACCAACGTAGTGGTTGCCCAACATATCCTCCCGGTGGAGGGCAGCTTTCATAGGACTATAAAAAGTGCCTGAGCCCCTCTTTCACCGAGTTGGTGGAGTGGAGGGAGTATGTTGAAGAAAAGTATTAAAAGAGGATGACAACATGGAGGAAAGGCCCTTGTGACTTCTGTCATGCAAAGGTGACAACACCTTCCCCAATGCCAGCCACTGCAGCACAGTAGTCCACATCTTGCCCTGATCAATCGGCAGTCCCAGTTTATTGTCACAATGGGACAAAAGAGAGGGAGATGCAACAACAACAAAAAGATTGTACAAGTAATGTTTTCTGCAGTTTTGTTTGTTTCAAATTTGCTAATCAGTTTGTTTTGTTTTATGACTAATATACTCAATGCAGAGTTGATTGCGTACTTGTTGAGCTGGTAGTTGAGCCGGTAGTTAACCGGGGCAAAAATGACTACGAAGGGTCAGGATATGAACAGTATGTAAGAGTTATAAGACTGAACTGAGTATGGGCTGGAAGTCCCGAGGTCAGAGAGGAAGACACCTCCTGAGGTAGTTGAGAATGTCCAGATCCAGACTGACAAACTGGTGATGGCTAATCAACCGGACATTGTGTTGATCAACAAACAACAGAAGCTTGAAAAATACCAAGGGCTGAAAGAGGAGCTAGAAAAGATGTGGGGAGTAAAGGTAACAGTACATAGCTGTTTGTGTTTTGTTTGGTAGGATTAGATTTTAGAATAGTTGTTTATTGAATGAAGCATTTGTTAACTTTGTTAATTTTGCTAAGTTTAATAAACACTGTTACATCTTTAAAGAGAAGTCCTCCTGTCATTATTGTGTGTAATATTGTGAAAAGTGGCTGATTGAAGGGGTCAGAGCTCGAATTCAACCCTTCTTTGTTCACCCTTGAATGTTGATATCTCTCAGATATTAATATTCTAGGTGAACTCCCATTTATGAGACTACCTTGTTTGGTTATTGGTCCCGGTTTCCGGGTGGTGCCCCGTATTTGTTAACTCATATTAATGATTCTATTAATTGTCATAATTATTATCCTTAATAACTGATAATTATTGCAAATAATCAACTGTGTTCCTCACAGATCCAACAGTTGGTGCCCGAATTATTGATTAAGGTTAACAATATCTTATTTTCATAATTCATAATTATCGTAGATAATTATGAATTATTGCTAATAACCAAACGCACTACTGCCCGTCCCAACAGCAAGAATGTTTAACTCAAACAATGTACTGTATGTGTATTGATTTGGTTAAGGTTATACATTGAACTGTTGTTGTGATGTCCTTGTTGCTTATAGTCAGGTTACTGCATAGCCACACCGCTAGGTTAATGTTAGCATGCTTAACACATGTTACATCCAGTAACTAGGCCTTGCATGCAACTAACCTCATTTTAACCTGGAACCTTTAGCCTACACCAATTGGCCTTGAATAGAGAACCACACAGTTTAGAGGTTAAAACCTAGTTTGGCGAACTTTGGTTGAGGCAGCACATGTGGTTCAAGACACCACATGGTCTGAACTTTTATCTCTGCAGTTCCCTTTATCAGCCAAATTGTCAGCATGCCAAGTGCTTAGTCACCAGGTGACTGCAGCCATCTTGCTATTGTCTTCCCTACACACACACACACACACACACACACACACACACACACACTTACACACTTGTATATAGGTACACTTAGCTAGATTAGTATTGCGTGTTGCTTTTACCCTTTGTTAAATAAATGCTTTTGGATATACCTGTTGTCTGTTTTAATGTTGCACAAGAATGAGTTATGCCAACCCCTGCTCTGTAAAGAACTCCAAATCCTTCAACCTTAACTAGCTATTGATATGGTGATTTTGTTTATGGTTATTAAATTAATTATTAATCAAAGTCCCAAATTCATAGATTAGTACACTTTGAGACTGAATTGGCTGAATCTTTTTCCCTGAGTCCAGGGTGGTGCCCCGTTATTATTAATTCTTATTAATAATTTTATTGATTTTAATAATTAACGATTATCTTCGTTAATCGTTAATTATAGCTGATAGCCAAACTTGTAGCCATGGCCCAACACTATTGTACCTTGAACTTAAAGATCAGCTTGGATCTGTATTGAAGTTTTCCTTGGTTCTTTCTCGACCATTCGAGCAATCCTTCGGTTCAATCTCGGGCCAACTTTCCTCTTGCTTCCACATCCAGAGATGTTGGCTAATATTGTAAATCAAGCACTCTTCCATGAGCAAACTGTACTTGTATAGCGCCTTTGTAGTCTTCCGACTTCCGACTTGTTTACACTACAGATCACATTCACCCATTCACACGCTGAATGGGTACAGGGGCTACCATACAAGGTCCCTGTCCATCAAAGGAAATCTAGTCATTCACACACATTCTCACACTGATGGCACAGCCATCAGGAGCAATTAGGGGTTAAGTATCTTGCCCAAGGACACATCGACATGCAGACTGGAGGAGCCGGGAATCGAACCGCTGATTTTCCGATTAGTGGACGACCCACTCTACCTCCTGAGCCACAGCGGCCCGATGTGTGATGTGTTTATCTCTTGTAAATGTCACCTATTAAAAGGTGGTTCTCCTGAGAAAGATGTCACAGTCAGAAAAGCAGTAGAGAGGAAATGTAAATGACAAACAGTGAAAGAGTCTTCCAGGGAAACAACTTTGTGTACAGAAAGAGTATACACGACGACAGAGAGAGGCAAGAACAGAAAGCTGAGGGAGTGTCTTCATGACAAATTTACATCTGCTGACTGGATTGTGAAATGTTTAAAGTGAGATTATGTCACTTTTGGAAGAGGAAATTACACGATTCCTCTTACAATAAAATAATAAACAATAAAAAGTTGAATTCATGACTGTTATAGTCAGTCAGCCTTTTAAAACAGAATGAAATATGTTTTATATCAGATTGGTATTATTTTATGGCCCTTAAAGAGACAGGAGCTAAAACGGCCTGATTCAGACACAGATTGAACTGAGGGGCTGCATAAGGGGTCGCTATAAGATAAATGAGGAGTTTTTTAAACTGTAAGTCATGCAAAGATATTCCAGTAAAGCCCCAGATTAAAAATATAGACCTGGAAATGTGCAGAGTATGTCCCCTTTAAATAATAAAAAAAATCTTGTAATTGCCGTTTACACCAGAGATTTTTATTCTGGTTGGACTCTTGTTCTAATAGTGGAAAAAGGCTCCACATGAATGCAGCTATTGATATAATGCTGTGACATTAAACTTGGTCCATGCACACAAGCTTCCGATAACACAAGGAGACATCCAAAACACATGCAGCACATTGTTTGGAGGAGACACATACTTCCAGACACAGCACTTGAAAGTGCATTGAGGAAAAAAATGAAGAATTCAAAAGCAGGCCCATACCTCCCGGGGGGCACCTGGTTGGATGTAGGTGGCGCAGATGTCCTTGGCCCTCCTCTGCAGGCTGAAGTTGTTGGATGAGTGTCTGTACTGCTCACAGGCCAGATAGAACTGCAGATTCTCCTCGCTGAACTCAGAGCGCAGGAATGCTCCAAACACTGAAACACCAGCTGAGAGGAGGAGAAGGAGGAAGATAAGTAGGGCTTACCTCAAAATGCAACGTCACATTACGCATGTTACAAGAGGAGGACTCCCATACACAGAGCACTGACACAACAATCCCTCAGGCCCTAATAAGGACATGACAAACACAAAAGTATTGCTAGAAGCAAAGTTTCAGTTTGTCGTAAAACCCCGACCCACGCCCATAGTCTCTACTTGAGCTCTCGTGCTGTTAGGCTTTGAGTCATACCTTGGTTTTAGTCTGAGGTATCAAGCATGACAGTCCACTTTGTACCGAGAGGGTGGAAAACAGCTTTAAACGGCAGCTTTAAACCATATGAACAACATGTCATAGGAAGCTTTTACACAGACTCTGTTATAGCAGGGATTTATAACAGTCCTGGTGTTTACTTTGTGTTCTATTCATAGAAGCAGCTGGGTCAGGGGAAGTGCTGTTCTTTTAGCTTTATTGCACAGCACACAGTAACCAGTGACGTCAGTTCAGATGTTGACATCACTGCAGCAACACATGAGTTCAGATAAAACGGGGGAACTTGACAGATTTGAATTTTAGCTGTCGAAATATTCTCCAAAGCAGAAGTGGTCCATCAGTTAAAGCTACAATATGTAACTATTCCACATTAAAATGTGTAAAAACAACTAGACCTACGTTATATATTTTGTTGAGTTGTGTACTTACATTTTCCCAAATATTTCCAACAATTTTCAAACCCATAGAAATCCGTAATTTTAATCAAGGTAATAGTCCATTTCATTTGGTCACCTGTCAATGGCGTCATACCTCCTCTACCAGAGTAAGTGATCCTAACCCAGAGAAACTGGTTGTTTAACAATCAAGACAACAACTCCCATGATCCCACACGTCATCAAACTCCGCCTTTTGTTATTGTTTTGATTGAGAGACCCCATAGCAGCAGAAATTACATATTGTGTGTTTAAATTTCAGGGTGCAGGAGCACACAACTACAGTGTTTCTGGGTAGGTCTGCTCACACTGGTCCTCAGTGAAAAGTGCAAGAGGTAGAAGAAGTAATCGTTAGAGGTATCCTGTGCAGTCTTCATTGTTAGAATGCATTATGTGCATCTTTAAGGCCTTATAAAGACATATTGACACAACCATTTAGAACAGCCATATTTTTCTGTGATACATACATTGCAAGTTGACCAATAGCAAACCATCCTGACAGTGCTGAAATCTTATCACAGGGACACTGAGTGTCTAAAACTGAAGAAATGATCATATTAACTAAGTTGGACCATATACTTTTCTGAAGCCCTGCTCTGCTGGAGTATAAGCTGCCTCACAAAGGAGATGCAGCAGTTTGGCAGTCAGTCATGAGACAGGATTGGATGGTGAAAGTCATTGCTTGAATGTATAATGTGTATTTATGTAAAGTTAGCAACTATGAGTGCTAGAAGTCATTACATTACCAAGCTTTTTAGTTTTCCTAGATGTACAAATTAATTTTGTTGGGCCACTTTTCTAGCCTGATCGGGCAATAAGGACGTTCCTATACTAACTACTTAGACCTGTCAAAGCCAGGCAGACACTGTACAAATTAAGCATAATTTTAACCCAAATTGGTCATCCTGCCTAATTTTAGAATTGGGATGAATTTCTGCAAGATCAGTTGTTGTTTGACGCACAGTTTGAGGTCACAATGTTTAATTAATCACCTGATCGATCAACTATCTGGTTGTCTGACGATCAGTTGGATTTCCAGGAGGTCAGGAATTTTGGTCAGCTGTCTGCAGTTTGAGCAGTTCTAAGATCAGGTTTCCCACATAGCCGTTTAAAATGATGCATTATAAACTGTGGAGTATATTTGACATGTTGTGGTTAAATTGTAGTCTGACTGAGACGCTGTGATATAAAACAAATTCACATCAGATTGTCTTCAACTTTAAGGTATCTTTGGCTCCAGATTTTTCTTTGTTTGTTCTTATTTTCCATTCGCAGTAAAACTGGGCAAAGTAATGCTGACTTTCTATCTTTTTGTCAACATCGTTGAGAACACGGTCGTCTTGTCTGAATTAACTTTGTTGAAATTGTCACTTGACAAAACCAATCGGGGGTTCTGTGCTGATGTTTGATGTGACCTCTATGTTGTGGTTGGTAAGTTGATCCATACAGTGTGAGCATAGAAGTCGAACGTTCCGGCCGTGCTCAAACGAAGACTAAAACATGTAGTGTAAGTTCACACAATGTACAAGATGGATAAAAATGCACAGTGAATGCCCAGATTACGCCTTACTTAACGAAAAATTTAAAGGTTGTCCTTATGGTGAAGCTACTGGAAAGGTCATGGTATATCCAAAAATGCGAAGGGTTCACCCTTTGTGGGGAGCATGAATGTGCTCAGTAAATTTTATGTCAATCTTTTCGTTTGACTGCAATGTTTCTTTGCTACAAGTGTAAACATTTGGCCTGATGGTGGTGCTAGAAGACAGGTCTGGGGGTCTGGAGGAGTCATCCTCTGGGGACAATAAATGTCCAAAGAAAATTTAATGGACTGAAAGACAAACCCATCAACCAAAATTGCAACCTCATGCAACACGTCTAACAGGGCAAACATACAATTGAGATAAAGTTATCTATGTTCACAAATTAGCCTGCTAACCCTTAAGGTTATCCTGGTTCCAGACCTCTGTGTTGTCACTCACATCTCTGCTTCATTCAGAGTTGTGCAAGTTGGCTAATCAAGTTAGTTAATAGGACAATTTCTGCCTTCAAGAAATGTTTCATCAAGTAAAACTCACTTTGGCTGGCCAGCAGGGTGTTGAGGGACTCGGCCCATTTTTCCAGCTCTTCTCGACTGATCTTCCTCCTCTTATTGTGGCCCACCTGACTCCACTGATGCATGAAGAGCAGACGAGACCTCCTCTCTGTAGGACTGTGGACCAAGACCACATAAGGACACATCAGCAAGAGGAGCTTGTACAAGAAGATACTGTTATCATCACGTCTCAAAACAAACTTCAAGACAATGTGTTGCTTCACAGAAATATTTTAAAAAGGTGCGATGAAAAGAATACTTCTTTCCAACCATCATCAGCAAAGGACAGTAACTAAATGTGCCGGTGTGGAAGACTATTCTTTGTGACTGAGATTATATCACCCATCTATAGCAACAAGTAACAACAGAAAGTATATGTGATGCTCACCTGTCTTTGTGTTCAGTGTTGGACAGGTTCGAGTTGGAAGAATGGGGACTCTGAAATGGAAACCACAAAGTTAACTTAAGTCTCTGTACAACAGCTCTTATTGAGATTCTTTCCAGGTTTCACTGTGAGACAAAACCTCTACACTACACTTCCACAATGACAGATGAGAGTCTGTTAACATGCAGGATAAGAATAAGCAGATCAAGAAAATTTAGAAATCTATATCGATTATATTTGTCATATTGTGAACAAATTACTAGCATCTGTTGTTTTTTTGTCTTTCTTTTCAACTCTTAATGAGTAACTTAACACTAAACACATTATTTTGAGTTAGTTAATTACTGTATACGCAGTCACTTTATTCTACTCTCAATTGATTCTATCTAATACTATAATGTAGTGTTCATTGCCATGCCAGTTATTTGCCTTTGTCTAAAGAAAATTGTCATTCTGTCCTCGAGACCAAAGAAATCTGTGAAAATCTGTGACATTGCCTTGTACTTCACACCCTTCAGCCAGGAAAAGTATTGCATACAGAATTTACTTTTCATCAACATTAAAACATGTCACATTGATTAAATTAAGATAGCTGAAAAATGTCAACCTTTATGCCAACACTACTAGTCCTGAGGTACCATGGATGAGATCATAACTACTACTGAGCTTGCATTAACAAATCCCTCTACATTACAACAGAACAAACTTTATTTGGTAATGACGACCATTTGATACGGTTAAAAGCTCAGGAAAAGGCTAGTAAGTACATTTCAGTTGGGATTGTTTTGTCAGACTACTGTTTCCAAAGTCAAGCACTTTGATGCTTAAATCACACATTTAAAAAGCATAGATGTGTGATTTACATTTCAGGTAAACCTGCAGAGGTCATGTTAGCTTTACTTTTATTCAATTTTTATAGCATACTGAAACAGTAAGAAACCAACAGCTGTCTGGGAAGTGGAATAAAATAATTTTCACAAACCTAAAATCCTACAGAAGATTTAAAGAAATGTCCAGCAGTAAAGTAAAGTATGATTTGTACTAAGTGGACTACAATGTGCAGACTGCTCCTGTCCTTTTTCAGTGTCTTGAATATGGATCATCTAAATTAGTTTTAGCTAGATTTCAAGAGCATGCGTATATGCTGCTCTACTGTGTAGACTGAAATCTTAATTGGTATCCCACCTGCCCAAACA
>NC_089531.1:31071011-31190435 GCF_963924715.1 Thunnus thynnus
ATGTTGTCCTCAAACTAATCCATTTTGATTTCATGTTTAAACCTTTTTGAGGATGTGTGTTCTACCCATTAAATAATTTTCTTGCATTATAATTTGATGGCTTCCCCTCTTTTTTGTCATGTAGTATGAAAAAAAGGTATTCATTATTTTTGAAAAAAGAAATAAATAGTCACAATAACATGGATGTTAAATAATCTTTTTCATTCTGAGTATTTGATTGATTAATTATGTATATTTTAGACATGATACAACTGTCCCTGTACACTGGGACAGTTGTAACAATGGAGTGACTGTATTTAAATCAATTTTGCAACCTGTACATATTTCATAAAACCACTTAAATACATTTTTTCTCTAGTTGACACATTGAAGTATAATATAGCAAATTTACTATTCCAGTGTTAATGGTTTTTGATTTATCGGGAAAATTGCAAAAAGTCCCTGGTCTCCCCTACTGCAATACTGTAACTACATCAAGCTGATTATACTTACATACTTTTACTTCAGTAGGATTTTTCATGCAGGACTTTCACTTGTAATGGCGTTTTTAAAATTGCTGTATTGGTACTTTTACTTAAGTAAAGGATCTGAATACTTCTTCCACAGGTCATATCAGTTAACTGAAATATCTTTCACAGTTCAAACAATTCTGGCTTACTTCTATTTGGGACCTCTAACTAGTTGCCTTGTGCAGCATACATTTGTAATTTAACTACACCACTCTCTAAATTTGTAGATATGTCCAGTTCTAAACCCTAATTGAAAAAAAACCTCAGTAAATAAACTGAAAACAAAAACTCAGTATTTAACTTTTTAAATCATTCTTGGCCTGGCAGTTAGTTTCTTGCTCTGGAGCAAAAGCGGATCAGTTACCTGGCATTGCCATCATTAGAACCCAACACCAGCTTGGCTAAATTAAAACACATCACTTTACAGTTCCTGAGAACTGTATTGTATTTCTCTTTTTCTCAGACTGAGTTTGACTTGTGTGGTTAGGAGTTGTCAGGAGATTGCACATATTTTCCTGACTACACTGTATACTGCGGTCAAAGAAGACCTTTACAGAGCAGAGCAGTCCTCCCATCTCTGGGCTTAGTGCCCACACACCTGCACTGTCTGTGTTCCTATTGTATTACTAACTGTATTCCCTGTCTGATGAGCTGTTTGTGAAGGCCTTTTTAATAAGTTGATCATTTTGCATGTTGCTCCACACAGAGCATACAGGACAGTAAGGCAATAAGGTAATAAGGCTACAATACCCTGTGGCTTCAGGACTCTGGTCTCAGCTCAAGACAACAGCTGAGAACAACTGATGACACTTTTTAACACAACTGCAACTACAGAAACAGAACAGCTCTGAAAATGCACTGCCACCATGCATTTGTATAAAATGTACCACAAAACCTCTAAGGCACTAAAAAAGTTCATAAACACACTACTTATCAGAATTTGTTCAAAAAAAAAATGTCTCCAGACTTGGAATAAAATACCCTATGTAATTAGAGTTGCCTCATCAGAATTTCCATAATAATATTGCTTGTTGTCACCTTAAATATGCTCTCTCCTACCAACCAAAATTGAATCTACCACATAAATAAGATTTAATTACTTTGTATAAAGTCATGTAAGTCAACCTAAGCTTAACAGCTACACCACTAGAAAGTATATAACCAGATTTGTATTGTAATGCTTACATTATCATTATATTACATGTACTGTATGTTATAAGCATGTATTTCAAACTTGCATCATCAGAATTTGCATTTACTGTGTAAAACGTATATTTTACATCAAATGCATCATTGTTATAATACCTTAGCAAATACATCATTATACATTTAAACAAACCTTAAAACTCACCATTAAATAATTTAGTCTTGCAAAAGTAATTCATTGATAAATTAAATTAATGAAACAACTCATGTGAATGTAAAACATGTTCAGTTAATGTTTTCTTGATGTTTGCTGTTTAGACTCTGACCTCATTACTCCTCACAAGTACAACAGCAAGCTCAACACAGCATGACAGCAGGCATGCAGCAAAAGAGTGAGCAGAGCGCAGAGCGACAGTTTTAGTACACCAGTGTTGTATGTTTGTTGCAGTAATAAGATAATGGCATGTGAGTGTAGTGGCAGATTTGAACTGCCTGAACTAGTTCAAAGGCTTCACTTCATTTGCAGAAAAAAACTGTAAACTCAAATTTGCTGAAAAAATAACTTTATCATCTTTATCTGCATAAGGTCAAACACATCAACACATGCAGTATAATTGCACTCAAAAATGTTACATCACTATTATTTGCAACACTCTCCCACAGAACATGAATTTAAAATTCACTACTTCTCTATAACTGACATTTTTCCTCCTTTATTTCGATAAAAATCACATCCAATGAACCCCTTTGCTTTCTGTATTTGTACCATTTTATATACTGAACTTCAATTCAAATTTAGGTTATATAATTAAACTGTAACTGCAGTCTTCAGATGATAATGATAAATCAGGTTCAGCAACTTCCATTTCCTCCTCCCATATTTTGTGCTCTAAAAAAGGAATGTTCTAAAATGAGAATGAATGCAGCCCCTCAGTAAATATGGACAAAGGCAATATGACTTTTTAGTGTTCAGAAAATGAGTGCAAATCCTTAGTAAATAAATCGCAATTTTTGTTGCAATTTGTTAATGCCAGAAGTGTTCACAAGTGTAACTGGCAAGATTATCTGTTTGACTGTGACCCTAGAGTCTCTGCTGGTTTCCCAGCAAACTCACTGGACAGGAAGTGACTGTGCTTGGCAAAGAAAAAAAAACACGACACATAATCCCAATGTAAAGCAGGTTGTTTTTACATTTTGGCAGCGTTTGTATGGATTAAACAAATTAGATATAATGTGTTACTTAAAGGTGAGGATTTTGTTGCCTTTGAAGGAAGCAGGCTATAAGTTTCCCCCAGTTTCCTGTCTTTGTTGAAAATTTGTCAAACTATTCTTTACTGGTTCATGATCTGTTACAAACACTGTCCAAGGAAACACAAAGAGCGCCACTTGATATGACTAACTTGATTAGACTACTGAAGCTTCATATAAGCTTCAGAACAATTTTTTTTTTGCATTTTTGTGCATTATGACATTGGTTGTCTTCTTTTATTACCACTGTGGTGCCGATTTTCTTAAGTCTTATAGATCACCAAATCTCTCTGGCGAGTACCTGCAAGGTGCATGTGGCTGCATGAAGTTTAGGAACTGTCTCGCCCACTCTATTCCGCCTACATTTTGAATATGTTTTTGTGCCCTTCAAACCCCAGTCTTAACTTCAAAATCATAGGCTGACAGACATGCACAAACTGTAGCTGTGCTTTGGCAGTGAGCCTCAGTCTTTATGTTGAACACTCTCAAGAGGAAAATGCATACAAACATTTTAGTGGATTTACTAAAGGAAACAGATTTACAGCCCTAAAGCAGATGGTTTAGAAGCTCCAGATGTTGTGTTAAGTGTTTTCACTGGCCAGGTTACTTTACCTGCATGGCGGTACAGGCAGGGGCTGAAGAACTGAGATGTTAAACAATATTACAGTTGGAGATGATTCTGAAAAATTCATTAGTAATTGTGTCGTTGTCTGTGTGCTCACATATATGCATTTATCATTTAAATGAAAAAATACAGCAGTCTCTAGACAGGAAGCTGGCCTTGTTGAAAGTAAATTGAGTGTCATGTCAATGAACTGTGACATAGAAATAGACAACTATGTCACCCACATTTTCCTTTACATCTGTCTCTGCTGTTTTTTTCCTGGGGATTTCCAGGGTCTTCCCTCTTCCAGAAATCTAATTTCTCCACCATACTTCATTCAGCTCAGTGTGCTCTTCCCAGTCACTGTGCAATTTTCCAGGGTTTTGTTTTCCAGTCATCAGGATGTTTTACCACTACAGAGCCAGTCTCCTCTGCTGCCAAAGTGCCACATGCTGTCATTGCCCTACTGGCTTTTTCCAACCACTGGCTCCTGACACCACACCAGTCCTTCATTAAGGATCCTGCTCCAGAGCTTGAGTCAACGTCCCACACAACCTCAAATAACCAGACTGCACTGAAGAGGTCTTTTCCTCCCTTTTCCTTTTTTCTTCTTATGGTTAAGGTGCATAGCATCTAATTAATACAGCCAATCTCTACAGAAAATTCAGGAAATCTACTGAAAATTCTACAGTGCCTTTAGAAAAAAGAAACAAGAACATCAGACGCAGACAGAGGGAGGGGACTGACAGAAAGGCTAAATAAAAGGCTTTTGGTGAAGTGGAGACTTGCGGTGAGGTGCTGGCTGGTCTTTGGGGGCTAAATAAAGCTGAAGAAGGAAAAGGATGGAAGTGAAACAGAGCAGGTTGCTGACAGATAAACCCCCATTCTGGCCATCACCATCCTGGGGAGTCGACCAGGCTCAAGTCCTGTCAGAGATCCAAATCTCCAAATGTCTCTCTATAGTAAGGGATTTATTGATTTAAACCTCAAAGAAAAGAGAAACACTCCAATATAGTCTGTGATATGAAATGCCATGTGTATCAAACATTTCTTGGTGAAGAAAAGTGAAAATTCTGGCTGTTCTCTGTTGTTGATAAAAACTCCCTGCTCCTGGGTCAGTGGTGGACATCAAGATTGTGTGAGATTATGTGTTAAGTAAGGAGTTTTTCCATAGTTAGCTTAGCTTTGCATAAATACTGGAAATGGGATAACAGGCTGGCTCTGTCCAAAGATACCTCCTGCACATTTTAATGTGGATGTGTCTTCTGGGTGTTTTGAATTGGACTAGTTGTTGTCTCATGGATGTTTGGTCTTGTGGGTGTATTGCTTGTGACTTTTCTCTGTCTTGTGGGTGTTTTTTGACTTAGACTTGTCTTGATTCTCTAAGAATTTTAAATGAGAGGCTCTGTTCTTTTATTTGTCTTGTTCAAGTCCAGTTGAAATTTTTTCCTCTCTTGAGGACCACAGTATGAAGAATACTAAATGGAATACAATTGGGCTAATGTTAGCTGCTTTAGCTAAATTGTATTAACAGGGCAGGTATCATAGTCAAGTAAATTTGAACTTAGTGAAATATTGCGACAATAGTCCAAATCAGTGCGAGTCCTGGAGCTGGGGACAGCAGCAGGTGAGCTAACTCTCAATCACAGCTGTCAATCAACACCCACACAGCAGACATCAAAGCTACTATAATTCTTCAAATATCATTTGAAGAAACACATAGCAATTATTTCCAAAATGACCACCAGCACACTTATTAGAGAGTCTGAATTTAAAGATTGAGACCATAATGACTCATTGAAAAAATTGATTAATTTAGTATTTCTAGATAAAAGATGCGGCTTTTTGAATGGGCCGCCTGGCACTTTAAGGTACTTCTGTATTGGCTTCAGCCTCAAGTTGTAGTAGCTGTCGCTTGGTTTGAACATACTTGGACTTCAATCAGACTTAACTTAAGCGGTCTTAACAAGAGCCATAGTTAATTATTCAACAAGATCTTAAAGTCAATATTCCCTCCAATCCTTCATCATAATCTTGTCTGAGGCTGCTCTCTTCATACATAATAAATCTAGAAAATTCTAAACCATTGTTCTTTTCAGTATTTGAACCATGACCTATGCTGTCATCCTTCCTGGTGAGGACAGTCTCTGTATTCATACAGCTAGTCTTAAAAGTCTGTATTTATCTTCCAAGAACTGCCTTCAAATATCTACCACAAGTTCCAAACAAATTGTGACCATGTCAAACCTGTCCAAAACAAACCTGTTCCCCCACAATGGTCCTCCGCCATCAAGAGCCCCAACTGATGAATAAATAAACTGAAGCCATTCCTCTCAAGCTTTAATATTGAAAAAATACATATGCTAGAAGCACATGTGCTATACAAAATAAAGTCTGATGTGCCAACGGCTGTCTCTTGCACATGTTTAATATGGTCTTTCATCACTTTGTCTCTTTTTCCCCATACACATTTCAGAAGAGGTCTGGCATGTGTTTAACTGTCCAGAATATGAGGAGGAGAGAGCTAAATGGAGGGAGACAAAAACTGAGAAGGAGAGCGTGAACATAGGCCAAGGTGGGTGGGAGGCTGTTAGAAAAAGTAAATACAGAGTAAAACAGAATTAATGAAATCTTCTTTGTGTTAGTTGAAGTATTGCACTCAGTTTGAAATCTGTATTCCAGAGGTCAACAGAGGAGAAAGTTCAAAGAGTGTCAGGACTGGGCCTGGTGCTGTCTGCATGCTCATGGTTGCAGGGTATCACTCTGCTCAGTCAGGATGCTGTGATCACAGCTGGGCTTTGGGGACAAAGTCATTACAAAAAAATTGCCAAAGTCATTACTGCATTACTGTATTCTGTCAGGGCTTTACACAAGACCCACTCAGACTGGAGGTGAATTCAAGGTGGATCAAATAGCATAGTAATCAATCAATTGACAATTAGACTAATTGATCCAGATGTCCCATTTCATTCTAAATTGACACTTTTAGAGGATTAGAAGTAAAGTAAGTACAGTGATGAGAAGTAACTATGAATATTTACTCAAGTACTGTACTGAAGTCCAACATTAGGTTCATGAATTACTTGATTATTTCCATTTAAGCTACTTCTGCTCCACTACATTTTAGGGTCAAATATTGTACTCTGTACTCCATCACATTTATGGTATGGTTCGCTCATCAACAGTCAGGTGCCCTTATGAACACTGAAAGATGTTTTTCTCCCTGTAATCATTCCTCCTAATCATACTGGTTATTAAAAGATCCCCTTCAAATGTGATTTCAATGCAAGTGAATGGGGCCAGAATCCACGGTGTGTCCACACAGTCATTTAGTGCAAAAATGCATTTAAATATTTACCTATATTTATCTATCTCTTAACTAAACTCTTAAATGAGGGGTGTGAAATGTAAAGTTCAGTTTTATAACTACGTCTTCATCCCGTTTACACACACGCGCAGCTGTCGCTGGCATCTTCACCATAGCAACGGTTGCTGAGGATCATGGGTAGGCTAATGTAGTCGCTGTCTTGATGTCCGCAGATCTGTTCGATACTCAATCCAAAAAGGAATAACAATAAAACGAATCGGAAAAACCAATAATGGGCCGGTTGTGATTGGTTTTTCGTTATTTGATTCTGACACCAAAAACGTTTTTTGTTTTGGAACAAATAACAGATTTACTGTTTTTTTTAGTTTTTGAATTACAAATGAATTATGAATTATCTGATGATACCCGGACCCCGTAGCCCCACTGCAGCATCATTTGAAATATTTCACAGTTGATTGGCTCTCTGTCTGATAAATAGCCAATCAGATAGCTCTCTGTCTGACAGATAGCCATTCAAACTGTGAAATATTTCAAATGATGCTGCAGTGGGGCTACAGCGCGGGCTTGGAATTTACAGTCGGCAAAAGAGGGGAGACTTTCTTAGCTAACACCAGCTAACTTGGAAAAATTAAAGTGGATTTCATACTTGAGCACACGTCATAAACCCTTTATTTGGAGGAGAAACTGGAATTAAAGCGCCTCGGAGTCCACCAGCCACGGAATACTGTCATCACTCAAACTGCTGGTAAAATTAACCGCGGATTCAACGCGGTGAAGTTTGCCCAGAGGAAAAATCGCCATGCTGTCCTTTTCTGAGCCGTCAGCTGGTGAGTGAAAGCATATTTTATCATCCTGCCTTGGTGGTTCTGGTCCGTGCATTGGCCATATTGTTGTGCTTGATCGATTGATATAGATGGTGACGAGTGTCAGTGTGTCCATGCTTATCTATTGAGGTTGTTGTCATAAAGTTGTCACAGAATGGGCTAGTATCCTTAAAAAGTTGTCTGTGCACTTCGTTGTGGTGTTGAGCTCTTTGATGTTCGCTTATGGCCCTGTAGGCTCATTTGTTCTGAGCTTTGTTGTGTCGGCTTATGACGATAGAATATCACATTCTTAATTAAACAATATTACAGAGAGGATGTGCTTCGGTGATGCACTCGAGCGCCCAACTTGGGCTAATGCTTTCTAGAAATCATGGCGTTTCCCAAACTGAATAAATACCTCACATATAAACACAAAGCTGCCTTGCAAGCTCAATCTTGTTGTAACTAAGACATCGTTGATTTGATCCGTTAATTTTTCCACAGATAGACTTAGCTACTACGTCCGCAAACTTCTCATATATTTTTAAGCTAGCTGCGCCACCGTGTCACCGGCACCGCTGATGGAGAATGCCGGAGTGGGAGCTGAGATGTGATCTCAACTGAAGGGTGGTTAAGTTTTGCTGTGTATGGGTGAGTAACGATACAGAGTGGAGAAGGGTTCGGGTTTTTAGGTGTGTGAGAGGGTGTAACCCCTGGGACACACCGGATGCGTGAACCTCAGCAGTGCGTGTGCGTCGCTGAACTGCTGCGTCTCTCACGCTTGTAGCATCCACACTGGAAGCATGTCTGCTGCAGCGCTTCTGCCACTGGCAGCCCTATCTTTCTATCATGTTCCCTGTCTATTTCTGCTGAGAACCGCAGTCACGCGGCGAAAATAGGCGAGACCTCGAATCTCTAGATGAAGCGATGCAGCAGCCACGCGCATCTCAAGCTTCATTTATACTCCCGGGCAGACGCGCACACGTACAGCTGCGGACACCACGGACAGGTAGTTGATGTGTTTATAATACCTTCTGGGGTTCGCTCGGAGAACGCGCGCCAACACATGCGCAGTAGATCGCCGTCTACAGGAACATAACGTTGTGACCACGCGGATAGGTGCGGAGAGGTCCGCACGTACACAACAATTTGCAGATCCCACGCGCACACCCTCTGATGACGAGATTTATGTCATGCGGACCCTCACGGACTCGCGGACGCCGCAATTATAATTTGAGTTTCACGCGGGCTGTGTGGATGCTCTAACCTGTTAACATGGGCGCCGAAATGAAAAGCAAGAGGTTCCGCGACGCACACGCACTGCGCACGCATCCAGTATGTCCCAGGCGTAATTCGTCTCACAGTCTCGAGTTCAATCCATTCGGTAAAGGGTCCGTATTGTTTTCCCCACAACTCCTAATCAGTTCAGTTCAATCCAGTTTCACAAACATAAAAGAAAGACAACTCAAAACTCCGCCCCGGGTTTTCACCGCTGATCCCCACAAAACAAAACAAACCACAGACACTAACAAAGCAACACAGTACATACAATAAAGCCAGCAGAAATGTCAGATAGGTCGGACCACCATGATTAAATATATTATTTTAAACGTTACGGTTACGTATGGAAGCCCATTTCCGCGACTGTGATGAAAAAAAAGATCCTGTAAGTCATTATAATGATAAACTATCTCAAAATAATGACGTAATATCTCATAATAATGACTTAGTATCTCATAATAATGACTTAGCCTACTATCTCATAATAATGACTTAGTATCTCATAATAATGACTAAGTGGCATAACGCCTGTAGATAATTCATGAACTGAAAAACATTAATAGGGGAAGATGAAATGAGAATGAATCGTGGAATGAAATGGTCTTTAATTGATTTACAATCCTAAATTTTGATTATTTTAACAATAACATTTTTTTTTCTCATTACCCTTACTCATGGAAAACTGATTTTAAGTCTTGTTGCTATTCCTGCCTATTCCTTGCCATAGAATCAGTGATTTTGGATGATTTTCACTCAGAGGTGATGAAAATCCACTCATATTTCATTAATGACAGTGGAAAGGCTAGTAGGATGAATATGGTCATAAAATTATTGATTTGGGATGATTCTGGCTCAAATCTAATGAAAAATTATGAGTTTGTGTGGAACAGCAGTGAAATTGATTTTCTTGCAACTGTTGTGTGTGCGATGATTCTGCTAGTAGAATTACTGATTTCCTATGATTCTGGTTCAAATCTGATGAAAAATGACTAGTTTGTGTGTGCCTTCACTCTGCTAGCAGAACCGAGCATTAGGTGTGAGTCTGGATCGAATATGATGAAAAGTGACTAGTTTCTGTCAAATAACACTGAAATTGATAGAAACACATGAAAATGCATATTCTCCGTGTGTCTTCACTCTGCTAGAAGAACCAAGCATTAGGTGTGAGTCTGGATTGAATATGATGAAAAGTGACTAGTTTGGGCCCAATTACACTGAAATTGACAGAAACACATGAAAATGCATATACTGTGTGTGCCTTCACTCTGCTAGCAGAACCAAGCATTAGGTGTGAGACTGCATCGATTGTGATGAAAAGTGACTAGTTTGTGTCCGATAACACTGAAATTGATAGAAACACATGAAAATGCATATTCTGTTTGTGTCTTCACTCTGCTAGCAGAACTAAGCATTAGGTGTAAGTCTCGATCGAATATGATGAAAAGTGAGTAGTTAGGACCCAATAACACTGAAATTGACAGAAACACATGAAAATGCATGTACGGTGTGTGCCGTGACTCTGCCAGTACAGCAGAGCGTTTTGGGTGAGTCTGCATCGATTCTGATGAAAAGTGACTAGTTTGGGCCCAATGACACTGAAATTGATAGAAACACATGAAAATGCATATTCTCTGTGTGTCATCAGTCTGCTAGCAGAACCAAGCATTAGGTGTGAGTCTTGATCGAATATGATGAAAAGTGACTAGTTTGGGCCCAATAACACTGAAATTGACAGAAACACATGAAAATGCATTTACGGTGTGTGCCGTGACTCTGCCTTTACAGCAGAGCGTTTTGGGTGAGTCTGCATCGATTCTGATGAAAAGTGACTAGTTTGGGCCCAATAACACTGAAATTGACAGAAACACATGAAAATGCATATACTGTGTGTGCCTTCACTCTGCTAGCCGTACCAAGCATTAGGTGTGAATCTGGATCGAATATGATGAAAAGTGACTAGTTTGGGCCCAATAACACTGAAATTGACAGAAACACATGAAAATGCATATACGGTGTGTGCCGTGACTCTGCAAGTACAGCAGAGCGTTTTGGGTGAGTCTGCATCGATTCTGATGAAAAGTGACTAGTTTGGGCCCAATAACACTGAAATTGACAGAAACACATGAAAATGCATAATCTGTGTGTGCCTTCACTCTGCTAGCAGAACCGAGCATTAGGTGTGAGTCTGAATCAAATATGATGAAAAGTGACTAGTTTGGGCCCGATAACACTGAAATTGACAGAAACACATGAAAAGGCATGTACGGTGTGTGCCGTGACTCTGCCAGTGCAGCAGAGCATTTTGGGTGAGTCTGCATCGATTCTGATGAAAAGTGACTAGTTTGGGCCCAATAACACTGAAATTGACAGAAACACATGAAAATGCATATACGGTGTGTGCCGTGACTCTGCAAGTACAGCAGAGCGTTTTGGGTGAGTCTGCATCGATTCTGATGAAAAGTGACTAGTTTGGGCCCAATAACACTGAAATTGACAGAAACACATGAAAATGCATTTACGGTGTGTGCCGGGACTCTGCCTTTACAGCAGAGCGTTTTGGGTGAGTCTGCATCGATTCTGATGAAAAGTGACTAGTTTGGGCCCAATAACACTGAAATTGATAGAAACACATGAAAATGCATATTCTCTGTGTGTCTTAACTCTGCTAGCAGAACCAAGCATTAGGTGTGAGTCTGGATCGAATATGATGAAAAGTGACTAGTTTGGGCCCAATAACACTGAAATTGACAGAAACACATGAAAATGCATATACGGTGTGTGCCGTGACTCTGCAAGTACAGCAGAGCGTTTTGGGTGAGTCTGCATCGATTCTGATGAAAAGTGACTAGTTTGGGCCCAATAACACTGAAATTGACAGAAACACATGAAAATGCATAATCTGTGTGTGCCTTCACTCTGCTAGCAGTACCAAGCATTAGGTGTGAGTCTTGATCGAATATGATGAAAAGTGACTAGTTTGTCTCCGATAACACTGAAATTGATAGAAACACATGAAAATGCATATTCTCTGTGTGCCTTCACTCTGCTAGAAGAACCAAGCATTAGGTTTGAGTCTGGATCGAATATGATGAAAAGTGACTAGTTTGGGCCAAATAACACTGAAATTGACAGAAACACATGGAAATGCATATACTGTGTGTGCCTTCACTCTGCTAGCAGAACCAAGCATTAGGTGTGAGTCTGGATCGAATATGATGAAAAGTGACTAGTTTGGGCCCAATAACACTGAAATTGACAGAAACACATGAAAATGCATGTACGGTGTGTGCCGTGACTCTGCCAGTGCAGCAGAGCGTTTTGGGTGAGTCTGCATCGATTCTGATGAAAAGTGACTGGTTTGTGTCCGATAACACTGAAATTCATAGAAACAAATGAAAATGCATGTACGGTGTGTGCCGTGACTCTGCCAGTACAGCAGAGCGTTTTGGATGAGTCTGCATCGATTCTGATGAAAAGTGACTAGTTTGGGCCCAATAACACCGAAATTGACAGAAACACATGAAAATGCATATTCTCTGTGTGTCTTCACTCTGCTAGCAGAACCAATCATTAGGTGTGAATCTTGATCGAATATGATGAAAAGTGACAAGTTTGGGCCCAATAACACTGAAATTGACAGAAACACATGAAAATGCATGTACGGTGTGTGCCGTGACTCTGCCACTACAGCAGAGCGTTTTGGACGAGTCTGCATCGATTCTGATGAAAAGTGACTAGTTTGGGCCCAATAACACTGAAATTGACAGAAACACATGAAAATGCATTTACGGTGTGTGCCGTGACTCTGCCTTTACAGCAGAGCGTTTTGGGTGAGTCTGCATCGATTCTGATGAAAAGTGACTAGTTTGGGCCCAATAACACTGAAATTGACAGAAACACATGAAAATGCATAATCTGTGTGTGCCTTCACTCTGCTAGCAGTACCAAGCATTAGGTGTGAGTCTTGATCGAATATGATGAAAAGTGACTAGTTTGTCTCCGATAACACTGAAATTGATAGAAACACATGAAAATGCATATTCTCTGTGTGCCTTCACTCTGCTAGAAGAACCAAGCATTAGGTTTGAGTCTGGATCGAAAATGATGAAAAGTGACTAGTTTGGGCCAAATAACACTGAAATTGACAGAAACACATGGAAATGCATATACTGTGTGTGCCTTCACTCTGCTAGCAGAACCAAGCATTAGGTGTGAGTCTGGATCGAATATGATGAAAAGTGACTAGTTTGGGCCCAATAACACTGAAATTGACAGAAACACATGAAAATGCATGTACGGTGTGTGCCGTGACTCTGCCAGTGCAGCAGAGCGTTTTGGGTGAGTCTGCATCGATTCTGATGAAAAGTGACTGGTTTGTGTCCGATAACACTGAAATTCATAGAAACAAATGAAAATGCATGTACGGTGTGTGCCGTGACTCTGCCAGTACAGCAGAGCGTTTTGGATGAGTCTGCATCGATTCTGATGAAAAGTGACTAGTTTGGGCCCAATAACACCGAAATTGACAGAAACACATGAAAATGCATATTCTCTGTGTGTCTTCACTCTGCTAGCAGAACCAATCATTAGGTGTGAATCTTGATCGAATATGATGAAAAGTGACAAGTTTGGGCCCAATAACACTGAAATTGACAGAAACACATGAAAATGCATGTACGGTGTGTGCCGTGACTCTGCCACTACAGCAGAGCGTTTTGGACGAGTCTGCATCGATTCTGATGAAAAGTGACTAGTTTGGGCCCAATAACACTGAAATTGACAGAAACACATGAAAATGCATTTACGGTGTGTGCCGTGACTCTGCCTTTACAGCAGAGCGTTTTGGGTGAGTCTGCATCGATTCTGATGAAAAGTGACTAGTTTGGGCCCAATAACACTGAAATTGACAGAAACACATGAAAATGCATATACTGTGTGTGCCTTCACTCTGCTAGCCGTACCAAGCATTAGGTGTGAATCTGGATCGAATATGATGAAAAGTGACTAGTTTGTGTCCGATAACACTGAAATTGATAGAAACACATGAAAATGCATATTCTCTGTGTGTCTTAACTCTGCTAGCAGAACCAAGCATTAGGTGTGAGTCTGGATCGAATATGATGAAAAGTGACTAGTTTGGGCCCAATAACACTGAAATTGACAGAAACACATGAAAATGCATATATGGTGAGTGCCGTGACTCTGCAAGTACAGCAGAGCGTTTTGGGTGAGTCTGCATCGATTCCGATGAAAAGTGACTAGTTTGGGCCCAATAACACTGAAATTGACAGAAACACATGAAAATGCATAATCTGTGTGTGCCTTCACTCTGCTAGCAGAACCGAGCATTAGGTGTGAGTCTGAATCAAATATGATGAAAAGTGACTAGTTTGGGCCCGATAACACTGAAATTGACAGAAACACATGAAAAGGCATGTACGGTGTGTGCCGTGACTCTGCCAGTGCAGCAGAGCGTTTTGGGTGAGTCTGCATCGATTCTGATGAAAAGTGACTGGTTTCTGTCCGATAACACTGAAATTGATAGAAACACATGAAAATGCATGTACTTTGTGTGCCGTGACTCTGCTAGCAGAACCAAGCATTAGGTGTGAGTCTTGATCGAATATGATGAAAAGTGACTAGTTTCTGTCCGATAACACTGAAATTGATAGAAACACATGAAAATGCATGTACGGTGTGTGCCTTGACTCTGCCAGTACAGCAGAGCGTTTTGGACGAGTCTGCATCGATTCTGATGAAAAGTGACTAGTTTGGGCCCAATAACACTGAAATTGATAGAAACACATGAAAATGCATATTCTCTGTGTTTCTTCAGTCTGCTAGCAGAACCAAGCATTAGGTGTGAGTCTTGATCGAATATGATGAAAAGTGACTAGTTTGTGTCCGATAACACTGAAATTGATAGAAACACATGAAAATGCATATTCTCTGTGTGTCTTCACTCTGCTAGCAGAATCAAGCATTAGGTCTGAGTCTTGATCGAATATGATGAAAAGTGACTAGTTTGGGCCCACTAACACTGAAATCTACAGAAACACATGAAAATGCATGTACAGTGTGTGCCGTGACTCTACCACTACAGCAGAGCGTTTTGGGTGAGTATGCATCGATTCTGATGAAAAGTGACTAGTTTGGGCCCAATAACACTGAAATTGATAGAAACACATGAAAATGCATATTCTGTGTGTCTTCACTCTGCTAGCAGAACCAAGCATTAGGTGTGAGTCTTGATCGAATATGATGAAAAGTGACTAGTTTGGGCCCAATAACACTGAAATTGACAGAAACACATGAAAATGCATTTACGGTGTGTGCCGTGACTCTGCCAGTACAGCAGAACGTTTTGGGTGAGTCTGCATCGATTCTGATGAAAAGTGACTAGTTTGGGCCCAATAACACTGAAATTGACAGAAACACATGAAAATGCATATACTGTGTGTGCCTTCACTCTACTAGCCGTACCAAGCATTAGATGTGAATCTGGATCGAATATGATGAAAAGTGACTAGTTTGTGTCCGATAACACTGAAATTGATAGAAACACATGAAAATGCATATTCTCTGTGTGTCTTAACTCTGCTAGCAGAACCAAGCATTAGGTGTGAGTCTGGATCGAATATGATGAAAAGTGACTAGTTTGGGCCCAATAACACTGAAATTGACAGAAACACATGAAAATGCATATACGGTGTGTGCCGTGACTCTGCAAGTACAGCAGAGCGTTTTGGGTGAGTCTGCATCGATTCTGATGAAAAGTGACTAGTTTGAGCCCAATAACACTGAAATTGACAGAAACACATGAAAATGCATAATCTGTGTGTGCCTTCACTCTGCTTGAAGAACCAAGCATTAGGTTTGAGTCTGGATCGAATATGATGAAAAGTGACTAGTTTGGGCCAAATAACACTGAAATTGACAGAAACACATGGAAATGCATATACTGTGTGTGCCTTCACTCTGCTAGCAGAACTGAGCTTTAGGTGTGAGTCTGGATCAAATATGATGAAAAGTGACTAGTTTGGGCCCGATAACACTGAAATTGACAGAAACACATGAAAAGGCATGTACGGTGTGTGCCGTGACTCTGCCAGTGCAGCAGAGCGTTTTGGGTGAGTCTGCATCGATTCTGATGAAAAGTGACTGGTTTGTGTCCGATAACACTGAACTTCATAGAAACAAATGAAAATGCATGTACGGTGTGTGCCGTGACTCTGCCAGTACAGCAGAGCGTTTTGGATGAGTCTGCATCGATTCTGATGAAAAGTGACTAGTTTGGGCCCAATAACACCGAAATTGACAGAAACACATGAAAATGCATATTCTCTGTGTATCTTCACTCTGCTAGCAGAACCAATCATTAGGTGTGAATCTTGATCGAATATGATGAAAAGTGACAAGTTTGGGCCCAATAACACTGAAATTGACAGAAACACATGAAAATGCATATACGGTGTGTGCCGTGACTCTGCCACTACAGCAGAGCGTTTTGGACGAGTCTGCATTGATTCTGATGAAAAGTGACTAGTTTGGGCCCAATGACACTGAAATTGATAGAAACACATGAAAATGCATATACTGTGTGTACCTTCACTCTGCTAGCAGAACCAAGCATTAGGTGTGAGTCTGGATCGAATATGATGAAAAGTGACTAGTTTCTGTCCGATAACACTGAAATTGATAGAAACACATGAAAATGCATATTCTCTGTGTGCCTTCACTGTGCTAGCAGAACCAAGCATTAGGTGTGAGTCTGGATCGAATATGATGAAAAGTGACTAGTTTGTATCAGATAACACTGAAATTGATAGAAAGACATGAAAATGCATATACTGTGTGTCTTCACTCTTCTAGCAGAACCAAGCATTAGGTGTGAGTCTTGATCGAATATGATGAAAAGTGACTAGTTTGTGTCCGATAACACTGAAATTGATAGAAACACATGAAAATGCATATTCTCTGTGTGTCTTCAGTCTGCTAGCAGAACCAAGCATTAGGTGTGAGTCTTGATCGAATATGATGAAAAGTGACTAGTTTGGGCCCAATAACACTGAAATTGACAGAAACACATGAAAATGCATGTACGGTGTGTGCCGTGACTCTGCCAGTACAGCAGAGCGTTTTGGGTGAGTCTGCATCGATTCTGATGAAAAGTGACTAGTTTGGGCCCAATAACACTGAAATTGACAGAAACACATGAAAATGCATATACTGTGTGTGCCTTCACTCTGCTAGCAGAACCAAGCATTAGGTGTGAGTCTGGATCGAATATGATGAAAAGTGACTAGTTTGTGTCCGATTACACTGAAATTGATAGAAACACATGAAAATGCATATTCTCTGTGTGTCTTCAGTCTGCTAGCAGAACCAAGCATTAGGGTGTGAGTCTGGATCGAATATGATGAAAAGTGACTAGTTTGGGCCCAATAACACTGAAATCTACAGAAACACATGAAAATGCATGTACGGTGTGTGCCTTGACTCTGCCAGTACAGCAGAGAGTTTTGGATGAGTCTGCATCGATTCTGATGAAAAGTGACTATTTTGGGCCCAATAACACTGAAATTGACAGAAACACATGAAAATGCATATTCTCTGTGAGTCTTCACTCTGCTAGCAGAACCAAGCATTAGGTGTGAGTCTTGATCGAATATGATGAAAAGTGACTAGTTAGGGCTCAATAACACTGAAATTGACAGAAACACATGAAAATGCATATTCTGTGTGTGCCTTCACTCTGCTAGCAGAACCGAGCATTAGGTGTGAGTCAGGATCGAATATGATGAAAAGTGACTGGTTTCTGTCCGATAACACTGAAATTGATAGAAACACATGAAAATGCATATTCTCTGTGTGCCTTCACTCTGCTAGAAGAACCAAGCATTAGGTGTGAGTCTGGATCGAATATGATGAAAAGTGACTAGTTTGTGTCCGATAACACTGAAATTGATAGAAACACATGAAAATGCATATTCTCTGTGTGTCTTCACTCTGCTAGCAGAACCAAGCATTAGGTGTGAGTCTTGATCGAATATGATGAAAAGTGACTGGTTTCTGTCCGATAACACTGAAATTGATAGAAACACATGAAAATGCATATTCTCTGTGTGTCTTCAGTCTGCTAGCAGAACCAAGCATTAGGTGTGAGTCTGGATCGAATATGATGAAAAGTGACTAGTTTGGGCCCAATAACACTGAAATTGACAGAAACACATGAAAATGCATGTACGGTGTGTGCCGTGACTCTGCCAGTACAGCGGATTTTGGGTGAGTCTGCTTCGATTCTGATGAAAAGTGACTAGTTTTGGCCCAATAACACTGAAATTGACAGAAACACATGAAAATGCATATACTGTGTGTGCCTTCACTCTGCTAGCAGAACCAAGCATTAGGTGTGAGTCTTGATCGAATATGATGAAAAGTGACTGGTTTCTGTCCGATAACACTTAAATTGATAGAAAAACATGAAAATGCATATTCTCTGTGTGCCTTCACTCTGCTAGCAGTACCAAGCATTAGGTGTGAGTCTGGATCGAATATGATGAAAAGTGACTAGTTTGGGCCCAATAACACTGAAATCTACAGAAACACATGAAAATGCATGAAAGGTGTGTGCCGTGACTCTGCCACTACAGCAGAGCGTTTTGGACGAGTCTGCATCAATTCTGATGAAAAGTGACTAGTTTGGGCCCAATGATACTGAAATTGATAGAAACACATGAAAATGCATATTCTCTGTGTGTCTTCAGTCTGCTAGCAGAACCAAGCATTAGGTGTGAGTCTGGATCGAATATGATGAAAAGTGACTAGTTTGGGCCCAATAACACTGAAATTGACAGAAACACATGAAAATGCATGTACGGTGTGTGCCGTGACTCTGCCAGTACAGCGGATTTTGGGTGAGTCTGCTTCGATTCTGATGAAAAGTGACTAGTTTTGGCCCAATAACACTGAAATTGACAGAAACACATGAAAATGCATGTATGGTGTGTGCCGTGACTCTGCAAATACAGCAGAGCGTTTTGGTTGAGTCTGCATCGATTCTGATGAAAAGTGACTAGTTTGGGCCCAATAACACTGAAATTGACAGAAATACATGAAAATGCATATTCTGTGTGTGTCTTCACTCTGCTAGCAGAACCGAGCATTAGGTGTGAGTCTGGATCGAATATGATGAAAAGTGACTAGTTTCTGTCAAATAACACTGAAATTGATAGAAACACATGAAAATGCATATTCTTTGTGTGTTTTCACTCTGCTAGAAGAACCAAGCATTAGGTGTGAGTCTGGATCGAATATGATGAAAACTGACTAGTTTGGGCCCAATAGCACTGAAATTGACAGAAACACATGAAAATGCATGTACGGTGTGTGCCGTGACTCTGCCAGTATAGCAGAGCGTTTTGGGTGAGTCTGCATCGATTCTGATGAAAAGTGACTAGTTTGGGCCCAATGACACTGAAATTGATAGAAACACATGAAAATGCATATTCTCTGTGTGTCATCAGTCTGCTAGCAGAACCAAGCATTAGGTGTGAGTCTTGATCGAATATGATGAAAAGTGATTAGTTTGGGCCCAATAACACTGAAATTGACAGAAACACATGAAAATGCATTTACGGTGTGTGCCATGACTCTGCCAGTACAGCAGAGCGTTTTGGGTGAGTCTGCATCGATTCTGATGAAAAGTGACTAGTTTGGGCCCAATAACACTGAAATTGACAGAAACACATGAAAATGCATATACTGTGTGTCTTCACTCTGCTAGCAGTACCAAGCATTAGGTGTGAATCTGGATCGAATATGATGAAAAGTGACTAGTTTGTGTCCGATAACACTGAAACTGATAGAAACACATGAAAATGCATATTCTCTGTGTGTCTTAACTCTGCTAGCAGAACCAAGCATTAGGTGTGAGTCTGGATCGAATATGATGAAAAGTGACTAGTTTGGGCCCAATAACACTGAAATTGACAGAAACACATGAAAATGCATATGCTGTGAGTGCCGTGACTCTGCAAGTACAGCAGAGCGTTTTGGGTGAGTCTGCATCGATTCTGATGAAAAGTGACTAGTTTGGGCCCAATAACACTGAAATTGACAGAAACACATGAAAATGCATAATCTGTGTGTGCCTTCACTCTGCTAGCAGAACCGAGCATTAGGTGTAAGTCTGAATCAAATATGATGAAAAGAGACTAGTTTGGGCCCGATAACACTGAAATTGACAGAAACACATGAAAAGGCATGTACGGTGTGTGCCGTGACTCTGCCAGTGCAGCAGAGCGTTTTGGGAGAGTCTGCATCGATTCTGATGAAAAGTGACTGGTTTCTGTCCGATAACACTGAAATTGATAGAAACACATGAAAATGCATGTACTCTGTGTGCCGTGACTCTGCTAGGAGAACCAAGCATTAGGTGTGAGTCTTGATCGAATATGATGAAAAGTGACTAGTTTCTGTCCGATAACACTGAAATTGATAGAAACACATGAAAATGCATGTACGGTGTGTGCCTTGACTCTGCCAGTACAGCAGAGCGTTTTGGACGAGTCTGCATCGATTCTGATGAAAAGTGACTAGTTTGGGCCCAATAACACTGAAATTGATAGAAACACATGAAAATGCATATTCTCTGTGTGTCTTCACTCTGCTAGCAGAACCAAGCATTAGGTGTGAGTCTGGATCGAATATGATGAAAAGTGACTAGTTTGGGCCCGATAACACTGAAATTGATAGAAACACATGAAAATGCATATTCTCTGTGTGTCTTCACTCTGCTAGCAGAACCAAGCATTAGGTGTGAGTCTTGATCGAATATGATGAAAAGTGACTGGTTTCTGTCCGATAACACTTAAATTGATAGAAACACATGAAAATGCATATTCTCTGTGTGTCTTCAGTCTGCTAGCAGAACCAAGCATTAGGTGTGAGTCTGGATCGAATATGATGAAAAGTGACTAGTTTGGGCCCAATAACACTGAAATTGACAGAAACACATGAAAATGCATGTACGGTGTGTGCCGTGACTCTGCCAGTACAGCGGATTTTGGGTGAGTCTGCTTCGATTCTGATGAAAAGTGACTAGTTTTGGCCCAATAACACTGAAATTGACAGAAACACATGAAAATGCATGTATGGTGTGTGCCGTGACTCTGCAAGTACAGCAGAGCGTTTTGGTTGAGTCTGCATCGATTCTGATGAAAAGTGACTAGTTTGGGCCCAATAACACTGAAATTGACAGAAATACATGAAAATGCATATTCTGTGTGTGTCTTCACTCTGCTAGCAGAACCGAGCATTAGGTGTGAGTCTGGATCGAATATGATGAAAAGTGACTAGTTTCTGTCAAATAACACTGAAATTGATAGAAACACATGAAAATGCATATTCTTTGTGTGTTTTCACTCTGCTAGAAGAACCAAGCATTAGGTGTGAGTCTGGATCGAATATGATGAAAACTGACTAGTTTGGGCCCAATAGCACTGAAATTGACAGAAACACATGAAAATGCATGTACGGTGTGTGCCGTGACTCTGCCAGTATAGCAGAGCGTTTTGGGTGAGTCTGCATCGATTCTGATGAAAAGTGACTAGTTTGGGCCCAATGACACTGAAATTGATAGAAACACATGAAAATGCATATTCTCTGTGTGTCATCAGTCTGCTAGCAGAACCAAGCATTAGGTGTGAGTCTTGATCGAATATGATGAAAAGTGATTAGTTTGGGCCCAATAACACTGAAATTGACAGAAACACATGAAAATGCATTTACGGTGTGTGCCATGACTCTGCCAGTACAGCAGAGCGTTTTGGGTGAGTCTGCATCGATTCTGATGAAAAGTGACTAGTTTGGGCCCAATAACACTGAAATTGACAGAAACACATGAAAATGCATATACTGTGTGTGCCTTCACTCTGCTAGCAGTACCAAGCATTAGGTGTGAATCTGGATCGAATATGATGAAAAGTGACTAGTTTGTATCCGATAACACTGAAACTGATAGAAACACATGAAAATGCATATTCTCTGTGTGTCTTAACTCTGCTAGCAGAACCAAGCATTAGGTGTGAGTCTGGATCGAATATGATGAAAAGTGACTAGTTTGGGCCCAATAACACTGAAATTGACAGAAACACATGAAAATGCATATGCTGTGAGTGCCGTGACTCTGCAAGTACAGCAGAGCGTTTTGGGTGAGTCTGCATCGATTCTGATGAAAAGTGACTAGTTTGGGCCCAATAACACTGAAATTGACAGAAACACATGAAAATGCATAATCTGTGTGTGCCTTCACTCTGCTAGCAGAACCGAGCATTAGGTGTAAGTCTGAATCAAATATGATGAAAAGAGACTAGTTTGGGCCCGATAACACTGAAATTGACAGAAACACATGAAAAGGCATGTACGGTGTGTGCCGTGACTCTGCCAGTGCAGCAGAGCGTTTTGGGTGAGTCTGCATCGATTCTGATGAAAAGTGACTGGTTTCTGTCCGATAACACTGAAATTGATAGAAACACATGAAAATGCATGTACTCTGTGTGCCGTGACTCTGCTAGCAGAACTAAGCATTAGGTGTGAGTCTTGATCGAATATGATGAAAAGTGACTAGTTTCTGTCCGATAACACTGAAATTGATAGAAACACATGAAAATGCATGTACGGTGTGTGCCTTGACTCTGCCAGTACAGCAGAGCGTTTTGGACGAGTCTGCATCGATTCTGATGAAAAGTGACTAGTTTGGGCCCAATAACACTGAAATTGATAGAAACACATGAAAATGCATATTCTGTGTGTCTTCACTCTGCTAGCAGAACCAAGCATTAGGTGTGAGTCTGGATCGAATATGATGAAAAGTGACTAGTTTGGGCCCGATAACACTGAAATTGATAGAAACACATGAAAATGCATATTCTCTGTGTGTCTTCACTCTGCTAGCAGAACCAAGCATTAGGTGTGAGTCTTGATCGAATATGATGAAAAGTGACTGGTTTCTGTCCGATAACACTTAAATTGATAGAAACACATGAAAATGCATATTCTCTGTGTGCCTTCACTCTGCTAGCAGTACCAAGCATTAGGTGTGAGTCTGGATCGAATATGATGAAAAGTGACTAGTTTGGGCCCAATAACACTGAAATCTACAGAAACACATGAAAATGCATGAAAGGTGTGTGCCGTGACTCTGCCACTACAGCAGAGCGTTTTGGATGAGTCTGCATCAATTCTGATGAAAAGTGACTAGTTTGGGCCCAATGATACTGAAATTGATAGAAACACATGAAAATGCATATTCTCTGTGTGTCTTCAGTCTGCTAGCAGAACCAAGCATTAGGTGTGAGTCTGGATCGAATATGATGAAAAGTGACTAGTTTGGGCCCAATAACACTGAAATTGACAGAAACACATGAAAATGCATGTACGGTGTGTGCCGTGACTCTGCCAGTACAGCGGATTTTGGGTGAGTCTGCTTCGATTCTGATGAAAAGTGACTAGTTTTGGCCCAATAACACTGAAATTGACAGAAACACATGAAAATGCATATACTGTGTGTGCCTTCACTCTGCTAGCAGAACCAAGCATTAGGTGTGAGTCTTGATCGAATATTATGAAAAGTGACTGGTTTCTGTCCGATAACACTTAAATTGATAGAAACACATGAAAATGCATATTCTCTGTGTGCCTTCACTCTGCTAGCAGTACCAAGCATTAGGTGTGAGTCTGCATCGAATATGATGAAAAGTGACTAGTTTGGGCCCAATAACACTGAAATCTACAGAAACACATGAAAATGCATGAAAGGTGTGTGCCGTGACTCTGCCACTACAGCAGAGCGTTTTGGATGAGTCTGCATCAATTCTGATGAAAAGTGACTAGTTTGGGCCCAATGATACTGAAATTGATAGAAACACATGAAAATGCATATTCTCTGTGTGTCTTCAGTCTGCTAGCAGAACCAAGCATTAGGTGTGAGTCTGGATCGAATATGATGAAAAGTGACTAGTTTGGGCCCAATAACACTGAAATTGACAGAAACACATGAAAATGCATGTACGGTGTGTGCCGTGACTCTGCCAGTACAGCGGATTTTGGGTGAGTCTGCTTCGATTCTGATGAAAAGTGACTAGTTTTGGCCCAATAACACTGAAATTGACAGAAACACATGAAAATGCATATACTGTGTGTGCCTTCACTCTGCTAGCAGAACCAAGCATTAGGTGTGAGTCTGGATCGAATATGATGAAAAGTGACTAGTTTGGGTCCACTAACACTGAAATTGATAGAAACACATGAAAATGCATGTACGGTGTGTGCCGTCACTCTGCTAGCAGAACCAAGCATTAGGTGTGTGTCTGGATCGACTATGATGAAAAGTGACTAGTTTGTGTCCGATAACACTGAAATTGATAGAAACACATGAAAATGCATATTCTCTGTGTGTCTTCACTCTGCTACCAGAACCAATCATTAGGTGTGAATCTTGATCGAATATGATGAAAAGTGACTAGTTTGGGCCCACTAACACTGAAACTGATAGAAACACATGAAAATGCATGTACGGTGTGTGCCGTGACTCTGCCATTACAGCAGAGCGATTTGGGTGACTCTTGAACGATTCTGATGAAAAGTGACTAGTTTGGGCCCAATATCACTGAAATTGACAGAAACACATGAAAATGCATATACTGTGTGTGCCTTCACTCTGCTAGCAGAACCAAGCTTTAGGTGTGAGTCTGCATCGATTCTGATGAAAAGTGACTAATTTGGGCCCGATAACACTGAAATTGACAGAAACACATGAAAATGCATATTCTCTGTGTGTCTTCACTCTGCTACCAGTACCAAGCATTAGGTGTGAGGCTGGATCGAATATGATGAAAAGTGACTAGTTTGTGTCCGACAACACTAAAATTGATAGAAACACATGAAAATGCATACTCTCTGTGTGTCTTCACTCTGCTAGCAGAACCAATCATTAGGTGTGAATCTTGATCGAATATGATGAAAAGTGACTAGTTTGGGCCCACTAATACTGAAACTGACAGAAACACATGAAAATGCATGTACGGTGTGTGCCGTCACTCTGCTAGCAGAACCAAGCATTAGGTGTGAGTCTGGATCGAATATGATGAAAAGTGACTAGTTTGTGTCCGATAACACTGAAATTGATAGAAACACATGAAAATGAATATTCTCTGTGTGTCTTCACTCTGCTAGCAGAACCAAGCATTAGGTGTGAGTCTGGATCGAATATGATCAAAAGTGACTAGTTTGTGTCCGATAACACTGAAATTGATAGAAACACATGAAAATGCATATTCTCTGTGTGTCTTCACTCTGCTAGCAGAACCAAGCATTAGGTGTGAGTCTGGATCGAATATGATCAAAAGTGACTAGTTTGTGTCCGATAACACTGAAATTGATAGAAACACATGAAAATGCATATACTGTGTGTGCCTTCACTCTGCTAGCAGAACCAAGGTTTAGGTGTGAGTCTGCATCGATTCTGATGAAAAGTGACTAGTTTTGGCCCAATAACACTGAAATTGACAGAATTGTCAGTGTTAGTGGGCCCAAACTAGTCACTTTTCATCATATTCGATCCAGACTCACACCTAATGCTTGTTTCTGCTAGCAGAGTGAGGGCACACACAGTATATGCATTTTCATGCGTTTCTATCAATTTCAGTGTCACATGAAAATGCATATACTGTGTGTGCCTTCACTCTGCTAGCAGAACCAAGCTTTAGGTGTGAGTCTGGATCGAATATGATGAAAAGTGACTAGTTTGTGTCCGATAACACTGAAATTGATAGAAACACATGAAAATGCATATTCTCTGGGTGTCTTCACTCTGCTAGCAGAACCAATCATTAGGTGTGAATCTTGATCGAATATGATGAAAAGTGACTAGTTTGGGCCCACTAACACTGAAACTGACAGAAACACATGAAAATGCATATTCTCTGTGTGTCTTCACTCTGCTAGCAGTACCAAGCATTAGGTGTGAGTCTTGATCGAATATGATGAAAAGTGACTAGTTTGTGCCCGATAACACTGAAATTGATAGAAACACATGAAAATGCATATTCTCTGGGTGTCTTCGCTCTGCTAGCAGAACCAAGCATTAGGTGTGAGTCTTGATCGAATATGATGAAAAGTGACTAGTTTGTGCCCGATAACACTGAAAGTGATAGAAACACATGAAAATGCATATTCTCTGGGTGTCTTCGCTCTGCTAGCAGAACCAAGCATTAGGTGTGAGTCTGGATCGAATATGATGAAAAGTGACTAGTTTGTGTCCGATAACACTGAAACTGATAGAAACACATGAAAATGCATGTACGGTGTGTGCCGTCACTCTGCTATCAGAACCAAGCATTAGGTGTGAGTCTGGATCGAATATGATCAAAAGTGACTAGTTTGTGTCCGATAACACTGAAATTGATAGAAACACATGAAAATGCATATTCTCTGTGTGTCTTCACTCTGCTAGCAGAACCAAGCATTAGGTGTGAGTCTGGATCGAATATGATGAAAAGTGACTAGTTTGTGCCCGATAACACTGAAATTGATAGAAACACATGAAAATGCATATTCTCTGGTTGTCTTCGCTCTGCTAGCAGAACCAAGCATTAGGTGTGAGTCTTGATCGAATATGATGAAAAGTGACTGATTTGGGCCCACTAACACTGAAACTGACAGAAACACATGAAAATGCATATTCTGTGTGTGCCTTCACTCTGCTAGCAGAACCAAGCATTAGGTGTGAGTCTGGATCGAATATGATGAAAAGTGACTAGTTTGTGTCCGATAACACTGAAACTGATAGAAACACATGAAAATGCATGTACGGTGTGTGCCGTCACTCTGCTATCAGAACCAAGCATTAGGTGTGAGTCTGGATCGAATATGATCAAAAGTGACTAATTTGTGTCCGATAACACTGAAATTGATAGAAACACATGAAAATGCATATTCTCTGTGTGTCTTCACTCTGCTAGCAGAACCAAGCATTAGGTGTGAGTCTGGATCGAATATGATGAAAAGTGACTAGTTTGGGCCCACTAACACTGAAATTGATAGAAACACATGAAAATGCATATTCTCTGTGTGTCTTCACTCTGCTAGCAGAACCAATCATTAGGTGTGAATCTTGATCGAATATGATGAAAAGTGACTAGTTTGGGCCCACTAACACTGAAACTGACAGAAACACATGAAAATGTATGTACTGTGTATGCCTTCACTCTGCCAGTACAGCAGAGTGTTTTGGGTGAGTCTGGAACGATTCCCATGAAAAGTGACTAATTTGGGCCCAATATCACTGAAATTGACAGAAACACATGAAAATGCATATACTGTGTGTGCCTTCACTCTGCTAGCAGAACCAAGGTTTAGGTGTGAGTCTGCATCGATTCTGATGAAAAGTGACTAGTTTGGGCCCAATAACACTGAAATTGACAGAAACACATGAAAATGCATATACTGTGTGTGCCCTCACTCTGCTAGCAGAACCAAGCATTAGGTGTGAGTCTGGATCGAATATGATGAAAAGTGACTAATTTGGGCCCGATAACACTGAAATTGACAGAAACACATGAAAATGCATATTCTCTGTGTGTCTTCACTCTGCTAGCAGAACCAAGCATTAGGTGTGAGTCTGGATCGAATATGATGAAAAGTGACTAGTTTGGGCCCGATACCACTGAAATTGACAGAAACACATGAAAATGCATATTCTCTGTGTGTCTTCACTCTGCTAGCAGAATCAAGCATTAGGTGTGAGTCTGGATCGAATATGATGAAAAGTGACTAGTTTGGGCCCACTAACACTGAAACTGACAGAAACACATGAAAATGCATATTCTCTGTGTGTCTTCACTCTGCTAGCAGTACCAAGCATTAGGTGTGAGTCTTGATCGAATATGATGAAAAGTGACTAGTTTGTGCCCGATAACACTGAAATTGATAGAAACACATGAAAATGCATATTCTCTGGGTGTCTTCGCTCTGCTAGCAGAACCAAGCATTAGGTGTGAGTCTTGATCGAATATGATGAAAAGTGACTGATTTGGGCCCACTAACACTGAAACTGACAGAAACACATGAAAATGCATATTCTGTGTGTGCCTTCACTCTGCTAGCAGAACCAAGCATTAGGTGTGAGTCTGGATCGAATATGATGAAAAGTGACTAGTTTGTGTCCGATAACACTGAAACTGATAGAAACACATGAAAATGCATGTACGGTGTGTGCCGTCACTCTGCTATCAGAACCAAGCATTAGGTGTGAGTCTGGATCGAATATTATCAAAAGTGACTAGTTTGTGTCCGATAACACTGAAATTGATAGAAACACATGAAAATGCATATTCTCTGTGTGTCTTCACTCTGCTAGCAGAACCAAGCATTAGGTGTGAGTCTGGATCGAATATGATGAAAAGTGACTAGTTTGGGCCCACTAACACTGAAATTGATAGAAACACATGAAAATGCATATTCTCTGTGTATCTTCACTCTGCTAGCAGAACCAATCATTAGGTGTGAATCTTGATCGAATATGATGAAAAGTGACTAGTTTGGGCCCACTAACACTGAAACTGACAGAAACACATGAAAATGTATGTACTGTGTATGCCTTCACTCTGCCAGTACAGCAGAGTGTTTTGGGTGAGTCTGGAACGATTCCCATGAAAAGTGACTAATTTGGGCCCAATATCACTGAAATTGACAGAAACACATGAAAATGCATATACTGTGTGTGCCTTCACTCTGCTAGCAGAACCAAGGTTTAGGTGTGAGTCTGCATCGATTCTGATGAAAAGTGACTAGTTTGGGCCCAATAACACTGAAATTGACAGAAACACATGAAAATGCATATACTGTGTGTGCCCTCACTCTGCTAGCAGAACCAAGCATTAGGTGTGAGTCTGGATCGAATATGATGAAAAGTGACTAGTTTGGGCCCACTAACATTGAAATTGATAGAAACACATGAAAATGCATATTCTCTGTGTGTCTTCACTCTGCTAGCAGAACCAAGCATTAGGTGTGAGTCTGGGTCGAATATGATGAGAAGTGACGAGTTTCTGTCCGATAACACTGAAATTGATAGAAACACATGAAAATGCATATTCTCTATGTGTCTTCACTCTGCTAGCAGAACCAAGCATTAGGTCTGAGTCTGGATCGAATATGATGAAAAGTGACTAGTCTGGGCCCAATAACACCGAAATTGACAGAAACACATGAAAATGCATATTCTGTGTGTGCCTTCACTCTGCTAGCAGAACCGAGCATTAGGTGTGAGTCTTGATCGAATATGATGAAAAGTGACTAGTTTGGGCCCACTAACACTGAAACTGACAGAAACACATTAAAATGTGTGTACGTTGTGTGCCGTGACTCTGCCAGTACAGCAGAGCGTTTTGGGTGAGTCTGGAACGATTCCGATGAAAAGAGACTAATTTGGGCCCAATATCACTGAAATTGACAGAAACACATGAAAATACATATACTGTGTGTGCCTTCACTCTGCTAGCAGAACCAAGGTTTAGGTGTGAGTCTGCATCGATTCTGATGAAAAGTGACTAGTTTGGGCCCAATAACACTGAAATTGACAGAAACACATGAAAATGCATATTCTGTGTGTGCCTTCACTCTGCTAGCAGAACCGAGCATTAGGTGTGAGTCTGGATCGAATATGATGAAAAGTGACTAGTTTGTGTCCGATAACACTAAAATTGATAGAAACACATGAAAATGCATATTCTCTGTGTGTCTTCACTCTGCTAGCAGAACCAAGCATTAGGTGGGAGTCTTGATTGAATATGATGAAAAGTGACTAGTTTGGGCCCAATAACACCGAAATTGACAGAAACACATGAAAATGCATATTCTCTGTGTATCTTCACTCTGCTAGCAGAACCAATCATTAGGTGTGAATCTTGATCGAATATGATGAAAAGTGACTAGTTTGGGCCCACTAACACTGAAACTGACAGAAACACATGAAAATGCATGTACGGTGTGTGCCGTCACTCTGCTAGCAGAACCAAGCATTAGGTGTGAGTCTGGATCGAATATGATGAAAAGTGACTAGTTTGGGCCCACTAACACTGAAATTGATAGAAACACATGAAAATGCATATTCTCTGTGTGTCGTCACTCTGCTAGCAGACCCAAGCATTAGGTGTGAGTCTTGATCGAATATGATGAAAAGTGACTAGTTTGGGCCCGATACCACTGAAATTGACAGAAACACATGAAAATGCATGTACGGTGTGTGCCGTCACTCTGCTAGCAGGACCGAGCATTAGGTGCGAGTCTGGATCGAATATGATGAAAAGTGACTAGTTTGTGTCCGATAACAATGAAATTGATAGAAACACATGAAAATGCATATTCTCTGTGTGTCTTCACTCTGTGAGCAGAACCAAGCATTAGGTGTGAGTCTTGATCGAATATGATGAAAAGTGACTAGTTTGGGCCCAATAACACTGAAACTGACAGAAACACACGGAAATGCATGTACGGTGTGTGCCTTCACTCTGCTAGCAGAACCAAGCATTAGGTGTGAGTCTGGATCGACTATGATGAAAAGTGACTAGTTTGTGTCCGATAACACTGAAATTGATAGAAACACATGAAAATGCATATTCTCTGTGTGTCTTCACTCTGCTAGCAGAACCAAGCATTAGGTGTGAGTCTTGATCGAATATGATGAAAAGTGACTAATATGTGTCCGATAACACTGAAATTGATAGAAACACATGAAAATGCATATTCTCTGTGTGTCTTCACTCTGCTAGCAGAACCAATCATTAGGTGTGAATCTTGATCGAATATGATGAAAAGTGACTAGTTTGGGCCCACTAACACTGAAACTGATAGAAACACATGAAAATGTATGTACGGTGTGTGCCGTGACTCTGCCATTACAGCAGAGCGATTTGGGTGACTCTGGAACGATTCTGATGAAAAGTGACTAGTTTGGGCCCAATATCACTGAAATTGACAGAAACACATGAAAATGCATATACTGTGTGTGCCTTCACTCTGCTAGCAGCACCAAGCTTTAGGTGTGAGTCTGCATCGATTCTGATGAAAAGTGACTAATTTGGGCCCGATAACACTGAAATTGACAGAAACACATGAAAATGCATATTCTCTGTGTGTCTTCACTCTGCTACCAGTACCAAGCATTAGGTGTGAGTCTGGATCGAATATGATGAAAAGTGACTAGTTTGTGTCCGATAACACTGAAATTGATAGAAACACATGAAAATGCATATTCTCTGTGTGTCTTCACTCTGCTATCAGAACTAATCATTAGGTGTGAATCTTGATCGAATATGATGAAAAGTGACTAATTTGGGCCCGATACCACTGAAATTGACAGAAACACATGAAAATGCATATTCTCTGTGTGTCTTCACTCTGCTAGCAGAACCAAGCATTAGGTGTGAGTCTGGATCGATTCTGATGAAAAGTGACTAGTTTGGGCCCACTAACACTGAAACTGACAGAAACACATGAAAATGCATATACTGTGTGTGCCTTCACTCTGCTAGCAGCACCAAGCTTTAGGTGTGAGTCTGCATCGATTCTGATGAAAAGTGACTAATTTGGGCCCGATAACACTGAAATTGACAGAAACACATGAAAATGCATATTCTCTGTGTGTCTTCACTCTGCTAGCAGAACCAAGCATTAGGTGTGAGTCTGGATCGACTATGATGAAAAGTGACTAGTTTGGGCCCGATACCACTGAAATTGACAGAAACACATGAAAATGCATATTCTCTGTGTGTCTTCACTCTGCTAGCAGAACCAAGCATTAGGTGTGAGTCTGGATCAAATATGATGAAAAGTGACTAGTTTGGGCCCACTAACACTGAAATTGATAGAAACACATGAAAATGCATATTCTCTGTGTGTCGTCACTCTGCTAGCAGACCCAAGCATTAGGTGTGAGTCTTGATCGAATATGATGAAAAGTGACTAGTTTGGGCCCACTAACACTGAAAGTGACAGAAACACATGAAAATGCATGTACGGTGTGTGTCTTCACTCTGCTAGCAGAACTAAGCATTAGGTGTGAGTCTGGATCGAATATGATGAAAAGTGACTAGTTTGGGCCCACTAACACTGAAACTGATAGAAACACATGAAAATGCATGTACGGTGTGTGCCGTGACTCTGGCATTACAGCAGAGCGATTTGGGTGACTCTGGAACGATTCTGATGAAAAGTGACTAGTTTGGGCCCAATATCACTGAAATTGACAGAAACACATGAAAATGCATATACTGTGTTTGCCTTCACGCTGATAGCAGAACCAAGCTTTAGGTGTGAGTCTGCATCGATTCTGATGAAAAGTGACTAATTTGGGCCCGATAACACTGAAATTGACAGAAACACATGAAAATGCATATTCTCTGTGTGTCTTCACTCTGCTACCAGTACCAAGCATTAGGTGTGAGTTTGGATCGAATATGATGAAAAGTGACTAGTTTTATGTCCGACAACACTGAAATTGATAGAAACACATGAAAATGCATATTCTCTGTGTGTCTTCACTCTGCTAGCAGAACCAATCATTAGGTGTGAATCTTGATCGAATATGATGAAAAGTGACTAGTTTGGGCCCACTAACACTGAAACTGACAGAAACACATGAAAATGCATGTACGGTGTGTGCCGTCACTCTGCTAGCAGAACCGAGCATTAGGTGTGAGTCTGGATCGAATATGATGAAAAGTGACTAGTTTGTGTCCGATAACACTGAAATTGATAGAAACACATGAAAACGCATATTCTCTGTGTGTCTTCACTCTGCTAGCAGAACCAAGCATTAGGTGTGAGTCTTGATCGAATATGATGAAAAGTGACTAATATGTGTCCGATAACACTGAAATTGATAGAAACACATGAAAATGCATATTCTCTGTGTGTCTTCACTCTGCTAGCAGAACCAATCATTAGGTGTGAATCTTGATCGAATATGATGAAAAGTGACTAGTTTGGGCCCACTAACACTGAAACTGATAGAAACACATGAAAATGTATGTACGGTGTGTGCCGTGACTCTGCCATTACAGCAGAGCGATTTGGGTGACTCTGGAACGATTCTGATGAAAAGTGACTAGTTTGGGCCCAATATCACTGAAATTGACAGAAACACATGAAAATGCATATACTGTGTGTGCCTTCACTCTGCTAGCAGCACCAAGCTTTAGGTGTGAGTCTGCATCGATTCTGATGAAAAGTGACTAATTTGGGCCCGATAACACTGAAATTGACAGAAACACATGAAAATGCATATTCTCTGTGTGTCTTCACTCTGCTACCAGTACCAAGCATTAGGTGTGAGTCTGGATCGAATATGATGAAAAGTGACTAGTTTGTGTCCGATAACACTGAAATTGATAGAAACACATGAAAATGCATATTCTCTGTGTGTCTTCACTCTGCTATCAGAACTAATCATTAGGTGTGAATCTTGATCGAATATGATGAAAAGTGACTAATTTGGGCCCGATACCACTGAAATTGACAGAAACACATGAAAATGCATATTCTCTGTGTGTCTTCACTCTGCTAGCAGAACCAAGCATTAGGTGTGAGTCTGGATCGATTCTGATGAAAAGTGACTAGTTTGGGCCCACTAACACTGAAACTGACAGAAACACATGAAAATGTATGTACTGTGTATGCCTTCACTCTGCCAGTACAGCAGAGTGTTTTGGGTGAGTCTGGAACGATTCCCATGAAAAGTGACTAATTTGGGCCCAATATCACTGAAATTGACAGAAACACATGAAAATGCATATACTGTGTGTGCCTTCACTCTGCTAGCAGAACCAAGGTTTAGGTGTGAGTCTGCATCGATTCTGATGAAAAGTGACTAGTTTGGGCCCAATAACACTGAAATTGACAGAAACACATGAAAATGCATATACTGTGTGTGCCCTCACTCTGCTAGCAGAACCAAGCATTAGGTGTGAGTCTGGGTCGAATATGATGAGAAGTGACGAGTTTCTGTCCGATAACACTGAAATTGATAGAAACACATGAAAATGCATATTCTCTATGTGTCTTCACTCTGCTAGCAGAACCAAGCATTAGGTCTGAGTCTGGATCGAATATGATGAAAAGTGACTAGTCTGGGCCCAATAACACCGAAATTGACAGAAACACATGAAAATGCATATTCTGTGTGTGCCTTCACTCTGCTAGCAGAACCGAGCATTAGGTGTGAGTCTTGATCGAATATGATGAAAAGTGACTAGTTTGGGCCCACTAACACTGAAACTGACAGAAACACATTAAAATGTGTGTACGTTGTGTGCCGTGACTCTGCCAGTACAGCAGAGCGTTTTGGGTGAGTCTGGAACGATTCCGATGAAAAGAGACTAATTTGGGCCCAATATCACTGAAATTGACAGAAACACATGAAAATACATATACTGTGTGTGCCTTCACTCTGCTAGCAGAACCAAGGTTTAGGTGTGAGTCTGCATCGATTCTGATGAAAAGTGACTAGTTTGGGCCCAATAACACTGAAATTGACAGAAACACATGAAAATGCATATTCTGTGTGTGCCTTCACTCTGCTAGCAGAACCGAGCATTAGGTGTGAGTCTGGATCGAATATGATGAAAAGTGACTAGTTTGTGTCCGATAACACTGAAATTGATAGAAACACATGAAAATGCATATTCTCTGTGTGTCGTCACTCTGCTAGCAGACCCAAGCATTAGGTGTGAGTCTTGATCGAATATGATGAAAAGTGACTAGTTTGGGCCCACTAACACTGAAAGTGACAGAAACACATGAAAATGCATGTACGGTGTGTGTCTTCACTCTGCTAGCAGAACTAAGCATTAGGTGTGAGTCTGGATCGAATATGATGAAAAGTGACTAGTTTGGGCCCACTAACACTGAAACTGATAGAAACACATGAAAATGCATGTACGGTGTGTGCCGTGACTCTGGCATTACAGCAGAGCGATTTGGGTGACTCTGGAACGATTCTGATGAAAAGTGACTAGTTTGGGCCCAATATCACTGAAATTGACAGAAACACATGAAAATGCATATACTGTGTTTGCCTTCACGCTGATAGCAGAACCAAGCTTTAGGTGTGAGTCTGCATCGATTCTGATGAAAAGTGACTAATTTGGGCCCGATAACACTGAAATTGACAGAAACACATGAAAATGCATATTCTCTGTGTGTCTTCACTCTGCTACCAGTACCAAGCATTAGGTGTGAGTTTGGATCGAATATGATGAAAAGTGACTAGTTTTATGTCCGACAACACTGAAATTGATAGAAACACATGAAAATGCATATTCTCTGTGTGTCTTCACTCTGCTAGCAGAACCAATCATTAGGTGTGAATCTTGATCGAATATGATGAAAAGTGACTAGTTTGGGCCCACTAACACTGAAAATGACAGAAACACATGAAAATGCATGTACGGTGTGTGCCGTCACTCTGCTAGCAGAACCGAGCATTAGGTGTGAGTCTGGATCGAATATGATGAAAAGTGACTAGTTTGTGTCCGATAACACTGAAATTGATAGAAACACATGAAAACGCATATTCTCTGTGTGTCTTCACTCTGCTAGCAGAACCAAGCATTAGGTGTGAGTCTTGATCGAATATGATGAAAAGTGACTAATATGTGTCCGATAACACTGAAATTGATAGAAACACATGAAAATGCATATTCTCTGTGTGTCTTCACTCTGCTAGCAGAACCAATCATTAGGTGTGAATCTTGATCGAATATGATGAAAAGTGACTAGTTTGGGCCCACTAACACTGAAACTGATAGAAACACATGAAAATGTATGTACGGTGTGTGCCGTGACTCTGCCATTACAGCAGAGCGATTTGGGTGACTCTGGAACGATTCTGATGAAAAGTGACTAGTTTGGGCCCAATATCACTGAAATTGACAGAAACACATGAAAATGCATATACTGTGTGTGCCTTCACTCTGCTAGCAGCACCAAGCTTTAGGTGTGAGTCTGCATCGATTCTGATGAAAAGTGACTAATTTGGGCCCGATAACACTGAAATTGACAGAAACACATGAAAATGCATATTCTCTGTGTGTCTTCACTCTGCTACCAGTACCAAGCATTAGGTGTGAGTCTGGATCGAATATGATGAAAAGTGACTAGTTTGTGTCCGATAACACTGAAATTGATAGAAACACATGAAAATGCATATTCTCTGTGTGTCTTCACTCTGCTATCAGAACTAATCATTAGGTGTGAATCTTGATCGAATATGATGAAAAGTGACTAATTTGGGCCCGATACCACTGAAATTGACAGAAACACATGAAAATGCATATTCTCTGTGTGTCTTCACTCTGCTAGCAGAACCAAGCATTAGGTGTGAGTCTGGATCGATTCTGATGAAAAGTGACTAGTTTGGGCCCACTAACACTGAAACTGACAGAAACACATGAAAATGCATATACTGTGTGTGCCTTCACTCTGCTAGCAGCACCAAGCTTTAGGTGTGAGTCTGCATCGATTCTGATGAAAAGTGACTAATTTGGGCCCGATAACACTGAAATTGACAGAAACACATGAAAATGCATATTCTCTGTGTGTCTTCACTCTGCTAGCAGAACCAAGCATTAGGTGTGAGTCTGGATCGACTATGATGAAAAGTGACTAGTTTGGGCCCGATACCACTGAAATTGACAGAAACACATGAAAATGCATATTCTCTGTGTGTCTTCACTCTGCTAGCAGAACCAAGCATTAGGTGTGAGTCTGGATCAAATATGATGAAAAGTGACTAGTTTGGGCCCACTAACACTGAAATTGATAGAAACACATGAAAATGCATATTCTCTGTGTGTCGTCACTCTGCTAGCAGACCCAAGCATTAGGTGTGAGTCTTGATCGAATATGATGAAAAGTGACTAGTTTGGGCCCACTAACACTGAAAGTGACAGAAACACATGAAAATGCATGTACGGTGTGTGTCTTCACTCTGCTAGCAGAACTAAGCATTAGGTGTGAGTCTGGATCGAATATGATGAAAAGTGACTAGTTTGGGCCCACTAACACTGAAACTGATAGAAACACATGAAAATGCATGTACGGTGTGTGCCGTGACTCTGGCATTACAGCAGAGCGATTTGGGTGACTCTGGAACGATTCTGATGAAAAGTGACTAGTTTGGGCCCAATATCACTGAAATTGACAGAAACACATGAAAATGCATATACTGTGTTTGCCTTCACGCTGATAGCAGAACCAAGCTTTAGGTGTGAGTCTGCATCGATTCTGATGAAAAGTGACTAATTTGGGCCCGATAACACTGAAATTGACAGAAACACATGAAAATGCATATTCTCTGTGTGTCTTCACTCTGCTACCAGTACCAAGCATTAGGTGTGAGTTTGGATCGAATATGATGAAAAGTGACTAGTTTTATGTCCGACAACACTGAAATTGATAGAAACACATGAAAATGCATATTCTCTGTGTGTCTTCACTCTGCTAGCAGAACCAATCATTAGGTGTGAATCTTGATCGAATATGATGAAAAGTGACTAGTTTGGGCCCACTAACACTGAAACTGACAGAAACACATGAAAATGCATGTACGGTGTGTGCCGTCACTCTGCTAGCAGAACCGAGCATTAGGTGTGAGTCTGGATCGAATATGATGAAAAGTGACTAGTTTGTGTCCGATAACACTGAAATTGATAGAAACACATGAAAACGCATATTCTCTGTGTGTCTTCACTCTGCTAGCAGAACCAAGCATTAGGTGTGAGTCTGGATCGAATATGATGAAAAGTGACTAGTTTGTGTCCGACAACACTGAAATTGATAGAAACACATGAAAATGCATATTCTCTGTGTGTCTTCACTCTGCTAGCAGAACCAATCATTAGGTGTGAATCTTGATCGAATATGATGAAAAGTGACTAGTTTGGGCCCACTAACACTGAAACTGACAGAAACACATGAAAATGCATGTACGGTGTGTGCCGTCACTCTGCTAGCAGAACCGAGCATTAGGTGTGAGTCTGGATCGAATATGATGAAAAGTGACTAGTTTGTTTCCGATAACACTGAAATTGATAGAAACACATGAAAATGAATATTCTCTGTGTGTCTTCACTCTGCTAGCAGAACCAAGCATTAGGTGTGAGTCTGGATCGAATATCATCAAAAGTGACTAGTTTGTGTCCGATAACACTGAAATTGATAGAAACACATGAAAATGCATATTCTCTGTGTGTCTTCACTCTGCTATCAGAACCAAGCATTAGGTGTGAGTCTGGATCGAATATGATGAAAAGTGACTAGTTTGGGCCCAATAACACTGAAATTGATAGAAACACATGAAAATGCATATTCTCTGTGTGTCTTCACTCTGCTAGCAGTACCAGGCATTAGGTGTGAGTCTGGATCGAATATGATGAAAAGTGACTAGTTTGTGTCCGATAACAATGAAATTGATAGAAACACATGAAAATGCATATTCTCTGTGTGTCTTCACTCTGCTAGCAGAACCAAGCATTAGGTGGGAGTCTTGATCGAATATGATGAAAAGTGACTAGTTTGGGCCCACTAACACTGAAACTGACAGAAACACATGAAAATGCATGTACGGTGTGTGCCTTCACTCTGCTAGCAGAACCAATCTTTAGGTGTGAGTCTACATCGATTCTGATGAAAAGTGACTAATTTGGGCCCACTAACACTGAAACTGACAGAAACACATGAAAATGCATGTACGGTGTGTGCCGTCACTCTGCTAGCAGAACCGAGCATTAGGTGTGAGTCTGGATCGAATATGATGAAAAGTGACTAGTTTGGGCCCACTAACACTGAAATTGATAGAAACACATGAAAATGCATATTCTCTGTGTCTCTTCACTCTGCTAGCAGAACCAAGCATTAGGTGTGAGTCTTGATCGAATATGATGAAAAGTGACTAGTTTGGGCCCACTAACACTGAAACTGACAGAAACACATGAAAATGTATGTACGGTGTGTGCCTTCACTCTGCCAGTACAGCAGAGCGTTTTGGGTGAGTCTGGAACGATTCCCATGAAAAGTGACTAGTTTGGGCCCAATATCACTGAAATTGACAGAAACACATGAAAATGCATATACTGTGTGTGCCTTCACTCTCCTAGCAGAACCGAGGTTTAGGTGTGAATCTGCATCGATTCTGATGAAAAGTGACTAGTTTGGGCCCACTAACACTGAAACTGACAGAAAAACATGGAAATGCATGTACGGTGTGTGCCCTCACTCTGCTAGCAGAACCAAGCATTAGGTGTGAGTCTGGATCGAATATGATGAAAAGTGACTAGTTTGGGCCCACTAACACTGAAACTGACAGAAAAACATGGAAATGCATGTACGGTGTGTGCCCTCACTCTGCTAGCAGAACCAAGCATTAGGTGTGAGTCTGGATCGACTATGATGAAAAGTGACTAATTTGGGCCCGATACCACTGAAATTGACCGAAACACATGAAAATGCATATTCTCTGTGAGTCTTGATCGAATATGATGAAAAGTGACTAGTTTGGGCCCACTAACACTGAAACTGACAGAAAAACATGGAAATGCATGTACGGTGTGTGCCCTCACTCTGCTAGTAGAACCAAGCATTAGGTGTGAGTCTGGATCGACTATGATGAAAAGTGACTAATTTGGGCCCGATACCACTGAAATTGATAGAAACACATGAAAATGCATATTCTCTGTGTGTCTTCACTCTGCTAGCAGGACCGAGCATTAGGTGTGAGTCTGGATCGAATATGATGAGAAGTGACTAGTTTGTGTCCGATAACAATGAAATTGATAGAAACACATGAAAATGCATATTCTCTGTGTGTCTTCACTCTGTGAGCAGAACCAAGCATTAGGTGTGAGTCTTGATCGAATATGATGAAAAGTGACTAGTTTGGGCCCACTAACACTGAAACTGACAGAAACACATGGAAATGCATGTACGGTGTGTGCCCTCACTCTGCTAGCAGAACCAAGCATTAGGTGTGAGTCTGGATCGACTATGATGAAAAGTGACTAATTTGGGCCCGATACCACTGAAATTGACAGAAACACATGAAAATGCATATTCTCTGTGTGTCTTCACTCTGCTAGCAGAACCAAGCATTAGGTGTGAGTCTTGATCGATTCTGATGAAAAGTGACTAGTTTGGGCCCACTAACACTGAAACTGACAGAAACACATGAAAATGCATATACTGTGTGTGCCTTCACTCTGCTAGCAGAACCAAGCTTTAGGTGTGAGTCTGCATCGATTCTGATGAAAAGTGACTAATTTGGGCCCGATAACACTGAAATTGACAGAAACACATGAAAATGCATATTCTCTGTGTGTCTTCACTGTGCTACCAGTACTGGATCGAATATGATGAAAAGTGACTAGTTTGGGCCCACTAACACTGAAACTGACAGAAACACATGGAAATGCATGTACGGTGTGTGCCCTCACTCTGCTAGCAGAACCAAGCATTAGGTGTGAGTCTGGATCGACTATGATGAAAAGTGACTAATTTGGGCCCGATACCGCTGAAATTGACAGAAACACATGAAAATGCATATTCTCTGTGTGTCTTCACTGTGCTACCAGTACTGGATCGAATATGATGAAAAGTGACTAGTTTGGGCCCACTAACACTGAAACTGACAGAAACACATGGAAATGCATGTACGGTGTGTGCCCTCACTCTGCTAGCAGAACCAAGCATTAGGTGTGAGTCTGGATCGACTATGATGAAAAGTGACTAATTTGGGCCCGATACCGCTGAAATTGACAGAAACACATGAAAATGCATATTCTCTGTGTGTCTTCACTCTGCTAGCAGAACCAAGCATTAGGTGTGAGTCTTGATCGATTCTGATGAAAAGTGACTAATTTGGGCCCGATAACACTGAAATTGACAGAAACACATGAAAATGCATATTCTCTGTGTGTCTTCACTCTGCTACCAGTACTGGATCGAATATGATGAAAAGTGACTAGTTTGGGCCCACTAACACTGAAATTGATAGAAACACATGAAAATGCATATTCTCTGTGTGCCCTCACTCTGCTAGCAGAACCAAGCATTAGGTGTGAGTCTGGATCGACTATGATGAAAAGTGACTAGTTTGGGCCCGATACCACTGAAATTGACAGAAACACATGAAAATGCATATTCTCTGTGTGTCTTCACTCTGCTAGCAGAACCAAGCATTAGGTGTGAGTCTGGATCGAATATGATGAAAAGTGACTAGTTTGGGCCCACTAACACTGAAATTGATAGAAACACATGAAAATGCATATTCTCTGTGTGTCGTCACTCTGCTAGCAGAACCAAGCATTAGGTGTGAGTCTTGATCGAATATGATGAAAAGTGACTAGTTTGGGCCCACTAACACTGAAACTGACAGAAACACATGAAAATGCATGTACGGTGTGTGCCGTCACTCTGCTAGCAGGACCGAGCATTAGGTGCGAGTCTGGATCGAATATGATGAAAAGTGACTAGTTTGTGTCCGATAACAATGAAATTGATAGAAACACATGAAAATGCATATTCTCTGTGTGTCTTCATTCTGTGAGCAGAACCAAGCATTACGTGTGAGTCTTGATCGAATATGATGAAAAGTGACTAGTTTGGGCCCACTAACACTGAAACTGACAGAAACACATGGAAATGCATGTACGGTGTGTGCCTTCACTCTGCTAGCAGAACCAAGCATTAGGTGTGAGTCTGGATCGACTATGATGAAAAGTGACTAGTTTGTGTCCGATAACACTGTAATTGATAGAAACACATGAAAATGCATATTCTCTATGTGTCTTCACTCTGCTAGCAGAACCAAGCATTAGGTGTGAGTCTTGATCGAATATGATGAAAAGTGACTAATATGTGTCCGATAACACTGAAATTGATAGAAACACATGAAAATGCATATTCTCTGTGTGTCTTCACTCTGCTAGCAGAACCAAGCATTAGGTGTGAGTCTGGATCGAATATGATGAAAAGTGACTAGTTTGGGCCCACTAACATTGAAATTGATAGAAACACATGAAAATGCATATTCTCTGTGTGTCTTCACTTTGCTAGCAGAACCAATCATTAGGTGTGAATCTTGATCGAATATGATGAAAAGTGACTAGTTTGGGCCCACTAACACTGAAATTGACAGAAACACATGAAAATGCATGTACGGTGTGTGCCGTCACTCTGCTAGCAGAACCAAGCATTAGGTGTGATTCTGGATCGACTATGATGAAAAGTGACTAATTTGGGCCCGATACCACTGAAATTGACAGAAACACATGAAAATGCATGTACGGTGTGTGTCGTCACTCTGCTAGCAGACCCAAGCATTAGGTGTGAGTCTTGATCGAATATGATGAAAAGTGACTAGTTTGGGCCCAATAACACTGAAATTGACAGAAACACATGAAAATGCATGTACGGTGTGTGCCGTCACTCTGCTAGCAGGACCGAGCATTAGGTGCGAGTCTGGATCGAATATGATGAAAAGTGACTAGTTTTTGTCCGATAACAATGAAATTGATAGAAACACATGAAAATGCATATTCTCTGTGTGTCTTCACTCTGCTAGCAGTACCAAGCATTAGGTGTGAGTCTTGATCGAATATGATGAAAAGTGACTAGTTTGGGCCCAATAACACTGAAACTGACAGAAACACATGGAAATGCATGTACGGTGTGTGCCCTCACTCTGCTAGCAGAACCAAGCATTAGGTGTGAATTTGGATCGACTATGATGAAAAGTGACTAATTTGGGCCCGATACCACTGAAATTGACAGAAACACATGAAAATGCATATTCTCTGTGTGTCTTCACTCTGCTAGCAGTACCAAGCATTAGGTGTGAGTCTTGATCGAATATGATGAAAAGTGACTAGTTTGGGCCCACTAACACTGAAACTGACAGAAACACATGGAAATGCATGTACGGTGTGTGCCCTCACTCTGCTAGCAGAACCAAGCATTAGGTGTGAGTCTGGATCGAATATGATGAAAAGTGACTAATATGTGTCCGATAACACTGAAATTGATAGAAACACATGAAAATGCATATTCTCTGTGTGTCTTCACTCTGCTTGCAGGACCGAGCATTAGGTGTGAGTCTGGATCGAATATGATGAAAAGTGACTAGTTTGTGTCCGATAACAATGAAATTGATAGAAACACATGAAAATGCATATTCTCTGTGTGTCTTCACTCTGTGAGCAGAACCAAGCATTAGGTGTGAGTCTTGATCGAATATGATGAAAAGTGACTAGTTTGGGCCCACTAACACTGAAACTGACAGAAACACATGGAAATGCATGTACGGTGTGTGCCCTCACTCTGCTAGCAGAACCAAGCATTAGGTGTGAGTCTGGATCGACTATGATGAAAAGTGACTAGTTTGGGCCCGATACCACTGAAATTGACAGAAACACATGAAAATGCATATTCTCTGTGTGTCTTCACTCTGCTAGCAGAACCAAGCATTAGGTGTGAGTCTGGATCGAATATGATGAAAAGTGACTAGTTTGGGCCCACTAACACTGAAAGTGACAGAAACACATGAAAATGCATGTACGGTGTGTGTCTTCACTCTGCTAGCAGAACTAAGCATTAGGTGTGAGTCTGGATCGAATATGATGAAAAGTGACTAGTTTGGGCCCACTAACACTGAAATTGATAGAAACACATGAAAATGCATATTCTCTGTGTGTTGTCACTCTGCTAGCAGACCCAAGCATTAGGTGTGAGTCTTGATCGAATATGATGAAAAGTGACTAGTTTGGGCCCACTAACACTGAAACTGACAGAAACACATGAAAATGCATGTACGGTGTGTGCCGTCACTCTGCTAGCAGGACCGAGCATTAGGTGCGAGTCTGGATCGAATATGATGAAAAGTGACTAGTTTGTGTCCGATAACAATGAAATTGATAGAAACACATGAAAATGCATGTACGGTGTGTGCCGTCACTCTGCTAGCAGAACCAATCATCAGGTGTGAATCTTGATCGAATATGATGAAAAGTGACTAGTTTGGGCCCACTAACACTGAAATTGATAGAAACACATGAAAATGCATATTCTCTGTGTGTCTTCACTCTGCTAGCAGAAACAATCATTAGGTGTGAATCTTGATCGAATATGATGAAAAGTGACTAGTTTGGGCCCACTAACACTGTAATTGACAGAAACACATGAAAATGCATGTACGGTGTGTGCCGTCACTCTGCTAGCAGAACCAAGCATTAGGTGTGAGTCTTGATCGAATATGATGAAAAGTGACTAGTTTGGGCCCACTAACACTGAAATTGATAGAAACACATGAAAATGCATATTCTCTGTGTGTCTTCACTCTGCTAGCAGAAACAATCATTAGGTGTGAATCTTGATCGAATATGATGAAAAGTGACTAGTTTGGGCCCACTAACACTGTAATTGACAGAAACACATGAAAATGCATGTACGGTGTGTGCCGTCACTCTGCTAGCAGAACCAAGCATTAGGTGTGAGTCTTGATCGAATATGATGAAAAGTGACTAGTTTGGGCCCACTAACACTGAAACTGACAGAAACACATGAAAATGCATGTACGGTGTGTGCCTTCACTCTGCTAGCAGAACCAATCTTTAGGTGTGAGTCTACATCGATTCTGATGAAAAGTGACTAATTTGGGCCCGATAACACTGAAATTGACAGAAACACATGAAAATGCATATTCTCTGTGTCTTCACTCTGCTAGCAGTACCAAGCATTAGGTGTGAGTCTGGATCGAATATGATGAAAAGTGACAAGTTATTGTGTCCGATGACACTGAAATTGATAGAAACACATGAAAATGCATATTCTCTGGGTGTCTTCACTCTGCTAGAAGAACCAAGCATTAGGTGTGAGTCTGGATCGAATATGATGAAAAGTGACTAGTTTGGGCCCACTAACACTGAAACTGACAGAAACACATGAAAATGCATGTACGGTGTGTGCCGTCACTCTGCTAGCAGAACCGAGCATTAGGTGTGAGTCTGGATCGAATATGATGAAATGTGACTAGTTTGTGTCCGATAACAATGAAATTGATAGAAACACATGAAAATGCATATTCTCTGTGTCTTCACTCTGCTAGCAGTACCAAGCATTAGGTGTGAGTCTTGATCGAATATGATGAAAAGTGACTAATTTGGACCCACTAACACTGAAAGTGACAGAAACACATGAAAATGCATATTCTCTGTGTCTTCACTCTTCTAGCAGTACCGAGCATTAGGTGTGAGTCTGGATCGAATATGATGAAAAGTGACTAGTTTGGGCCCACTAACACTGAAAGTGACAGAAACACATGAAAATGCATGTACGGTGTGTGTCTTCACTCTGCTAGCAGAACTAAGCATTAGGTGTGAGTCTGGATCGAATATGATGAAAAGTGACTAGTTTGGGCCCACTAACACTGAAATTGATAGAAACACATGAAAATGCATATTCTCTGTGTGTTGTCACTCTGCTAGCAGACCCAAGCATTAGGTGTGAGTCTTGATCGAATATGATGAAAAGTGACTAGTTTGGGCCCACTAACACTGAAACTGACAGAAACACATGAAAATGCATGTACGGTGTGTGCCGTCACTCTGCTAGCAGGACCGAGCATTAGGTGCGAGTCTGGATCGAATATGATGAAAAGTGACTAGTTTGTGTCCGATAACAATGAAATTGATAGAAACACATGAAAATGCATGTACGGTGTGTGCCGTCACTCTGCTAGCAGAACCAATCATCAGGTGTGAATCTTGATCGAATATGATGAAAAGTGACTAGTTTGGGCCCACTAACACTGAAATTGATAGAAACACATGAAAATGCATATTCTCTGTGTGTCTTCACTCTGCTAGCAGAAACAATCATTAGGTGTGAATCTTGATCGAATATGATGAAAAGTGACTAGTTTGGGCCCACTAACACTGTAATTGACAGAAACACATGAAAATGCATGTACGGTGTGTGCCGTCACTCTGCTAGCAGAACCAAGCATTAGGTGTGAGTCTTGATCGAATATGATGAAAAGTGACTAGTTTGGGCCCACTAACACTGAAACTGACAGAAACACATGAAAATGCATGTACGGTGTGTGCCGTCACTCTGCTAGCAGAACCAATCATCAGGTGTGAATCTTGATCAAATATGATGAAAAGTGACTAGTTTGGGCCCACTAACACTGAAATTGATAGAAACACATGAAAATGCATATTCTCTGTGTGTCTTCACTCTGCTAGCAGAAACAATCATTAGGTGTGAATCTTGATCGAATATGATGAAAAGTGACTAGTTTGGGCCCACTAACACTGAAATTGACAGAAACACATGAAAATGCATATTCTCTGTGTCTTCACTCTGCTAGCAGTACCAAGCATTAGGTGTGAGTCTGGATCGAATATGATGAAAAGTGACAAGTTATTGTGTCCGATGACACTGAAATTGATAGAAACACATGAAAATGCATATTCTCTGGGTGTCTTCACTCTGCTAGAAGAACCAAGCATTAGGTGTGAGTCTGGATCGAATATGATGAAAAGTGACTAGTTTGGGCCCACTAACACTGAAACTGACAGAAACACATGAAAATGCATGTACGGTGTGTGCCGTCACTCTGCTAGCAGAACCGAGCATTAGGTGTGAGTCTGGATCGAATATGATGAAATGTGACTAGTTTGTGTCCGATAACACTGAAATTGATAGAAACACATGAAAATGCATATTCTCTGTGTCTTCACTCTGCTAGCAGTACCAAGCATTAGGTGTGAGTCTTGATCGAATATGATGAAAAGTGACTAATTTGGACCCACTAACACTGAAAGTGACAGAAACACATGAAAATGCATATTCTCTGTGTCTTCACTCTTCTAGCAGTACCGAGCATTAGGTGTGAGTCTGGATCGAATATGATGAAAAGTGACTAGTTTGTGTCCGATAACACTGAAATTGATAGAAACACATGAAAATGCATATTCTCTGTGTGTCTTCACTCTGCTAGCAGAACCAAGCACTAGGTGTGAGTCTTGATCGAATATGATGAAAAGTGACTAGTTTGGGCCCACTAACACTGAAACTGACAGAAACACATGAAAATGCATGTACGGTGTGTGCCTTCACTCTGCTAGCAGAACCAATCTTTAGGTGTGAGTCTACATCGATTCTGATGAAAAGTGACTAATTTGGGCCCGATAACACTGAAATTGACAGAAACACATGAAAATGCATGTACGGTGTGTGCCGTCACTCTGCTAGCAGTACCGAGCATTAGGTGTGAGTCTGGATCGAATATGATGAAAAGTGACTAGTTTGTGTCCGATAACACTGAAATTGATAGAAACACATGAAAATGCATATTCTCTGTGTGTCTTCACTCTGCTAGCAGAACCAATCTTTAGGTGTGAGTCTACATCGATTCTGATGAAAAGTGACTAATTTGGGCCCGATAACACTGAAATTGACAGAAACACATGAAAATGCATATTCTCTGTGTCTTCACTCTGCTAGCAGTACCAAGCATTAGGTGTGAGTCTTGATCGAATATGATGAAAAGTGACTAATTTGGACCCACTAACACTGAAAGTGACAGAAACACATGAAAATGCATATTCTATGTGTGCCTTCACTCTGCTAGCAGAACCAAGCATTAGGTGTGAATCTGGATCGAATATGATGAAAAGTGACAAGTTTCTGTTCGATAACACTGAAATTGATAGAAACACATGAAAATGCATATTCTCTGGGTGTCTTCACTCTGCTAGCAGAACCAATCATTAGGTGTGAATCTTGATCGAATATGATGAAAAGTGACTAGTTTGGGCCCACTAACACTGAAACTGACAGAAACACATGAAAATGCATATTCTCTGTGTGTCTTCACTCTGCTAGCAGTACCAAGCATTAGGTGTGAGTCTGGATCGAATATGATGAAAAGTGACTAGTTTGTGTCCGATAACACTGAAATTGATAGAAACACATGAAAATGCATATTCTCTGGGTGTCTTCACTCTGCTAGAAGAACCAAGCATTAGGTGTGAGTCTGGATCGAATATGATGAAAAGTGACTAGTTTGGGCCCACTAACACTGAAACTGACAGAAACACATGAAAATGCATGTACGGTGTGTGCCGTCACTCTGCTAGCAGAACCGAGCATTAGGTGTGAGTCTGGATCGAATATGATGAAAAGTGACTAGTTTGGGCCCACTAACACTGAAATTGATAGAAACACATGAAAATGCATATTCTCTGTGTCTCTTCACTCTGCTAGCAGAACCACGCATTAGGTGTGAGTCTTGATCGAATATGATGAAAAGTGACTAGTTTGGGCCCACTAACACTGAAACTGACAGAAACACATGAAAATGTATGTACGGTGTGTGCCTTCACTCTGCCAGTACAGCAGAGCGTTTTGGGTGAGTCTGGAACGATTCCCATGAAAAGTGACTAGTTTGGGCCCAATATCACTGAAATTGACAGAAACACATGAAAATGCATATACTGTGTGTGCCTTCACTCTCCTAGCAGAACCGAGGTTTAGGTGTGAATCTGCATCGATTCTGATGAAAAGTGACTAGTTTGGGCCCACTAACACTGAAACTGACAGAAAAACATGGAAATGCATGTACGGTGTGTGCCCTCACTCTGCTAGCAGAACCAAGCATTAGGTGTGAGTCTGGATCGAATATGATGAAAAGTGACTAGTTTGGGCCCACTAACACTGAAACTGACAGAAAAACATGGAAATGCATGTACGGTGTGTGCCCTCACTCTGCTAGCAGAAACAAGCATTAGGTGTGAGTCTGGATCGACTATGATGAAAAGTGACTAATTTGGGCCCGATACCACTGAAATTGACCGAAACACATGAAAATGCATATTCTCTGTGAGTCTTGATCGAATATGATGAAAAGTGACTAGTTTGGGCCCACTAACACTGAAACTGACAGAAAAACATGGAAATGCATGTACGGTGTGTGCCCTCAGTCTGCTAGTAGAACCAAGCATTAGGTGTGAGTCTTGATCGACTATGATGAAAAGTGACTAATTTGGGCCCGATACCACTGAAATTGATAGAAACACATGAAAATGCATATTCTCTGGGTGTCTTCACTCTCCTAGAAGAACCAAGCATTAGGTGTGAGTCTGGATCGAATATGATGAAAAGTGACTAGTTTGGGCCCACTAACACTGAAACTGACAGAAACACATGAAAATGCATGTACGGTGTGTGCCGTCACTCTGCTAGCAGAACCGAGCATTAGGTGTGAGTCTGGATCGAATATGATGAAATGTGACTAGTTTGTGTCCGATAACACTGAAATTGATAGAAACACATGAAAATGCATATTCTCTGTGTCTTCACTCTGCTAGCAGTACCAAGCATTAGGTGTGAGTCTTGATCGAATATGATGAAAAGTGACTAATTTGGACCCACTAACACTGAAATTGACAGAAACACATGAAAATGCATATTCTCTGTGTCTTCACTCTTCTAGCAGTACCGAGCATTAGGTGTGAGTCTGGATCGAATATGATGAAAAGTGACTAGTTTGGGCCCACTAACACTGAAACTGACAGAAACACATGAAAATGCATGTACGGTGTGGGCCTTCACTCTGCTAGCAGAACCAATCTTTAGGTGTGAGTCTACATCGATTCTGATGAAAAGTGACTAATTTGGGCCCGATAACACTGAAATTGACAGAAACACATGAAAATGCATGTACGGTGTGTGCCGTCACTCTGCTAGCAGTACCGAGCATTAGGTGTGAGTCTGGATCGAATATGATGAAAAGTGACTAGTTTGTGTCCGATAACACTGAAATTGATAGAAACACATGAAAATGCATATTCTCTGTGTGTCTTCACTCTGCTAGAAGAACCAATCTTTAGGTGTGAGTCTACATCGATTCTGATGAAAAGTGACTAATTTGGGCCCGATAACACTGAAATTGACAGAAACACATGAAAATGCATATTCTCTGTGTCTTCACTCTGCTAGCAGTACCAAGCATTAGGTGTGAGTCTTGATCGAATATGATGAAAAGTGACTAATTTGGACCCACTAACACTGAAAGTGACAGAAACACATGAAAATGCATATTCTATGTGTGCCTTCACTCTGCTAGCAGAACCAAGCATTAGGTGTGAATCTGGATCGAATATGATGAAAAGTGACAAGTTTCTGTTCGATAACACTGAAATTGATAGAAACACATGAAAATGCATATTCTCTGGGTGTCTTCACTCTGCTAGCAGAACCAATCATTAGGTGTGAATCTTGATCGAATATGATGAAAAGTGACTAGTTTGGGCCCACTAACACTGAAACTGACAGAAACACATGAAAATGCATATTCTCTGTGTGTCTTCACTCTGCTAGCAGTACCAAGCATTAGGTGTGAGTCTGGATCGAATATGATGAAAAGTGACTAGTTTGTGTCCGATAACACTGAAATTGATAGAAACACATGAAAATGCATATTCTCTGGGTGTCTTCACTCTGCTAGAAGAACCAAGCATTAGGTGTGAGTCTGGATCGAATATGATGAAAAGTGACTAGTTTGGGCCCACTAACACTGAAATTGACAGAAACACATGAAAATGCATGTACGGTGTGTGCCGTCACTCTGCTAGCAGAACCGAGCATTAGGTGTGAGTCTGGATCGAATATGATGAAAAGTGACTAGTTTGGGCCCACTAACACTGAAATTGATAGAAACACATGAAAATGCATATTCTCTGTGTCTCTTCACTCTGCTAGCAGAACCAAGCATTAGGTGTGAGTCTTGATCGAATATGATGAAAAGTGACTAGTTTGGGCCCACTAACACTGAAACTGACAGAAACACATGAAAATGTATGTACGGTGTGTGCCTTCACTCTGCCAGTACAGCAGAGCGTTTTGGGTGAGTCTGGAACGATTCCCATGAAAAGTGACTAGTTTGGGCCCAATATCACTGAAATTGACAGAAACACATGAAAATGCATATACTGTGTGTGCCTTCACTCTCCTAGCAGAACCGAGGTTTAGGTGTGAATCTGCATCGATTCTGATGAAAAGTGACTAGTTTGGGCCCACTAACACTGAAACTGACAGAAAAACATGGAAATGCATGTACGGTGTGTGCCCTCACTCTGCTAGCAGAACCAAGCATTAGGTGTGAGTCTGTATCGAATATGATGAAAAGTGACTAGTTTGGGCCCACTAACACTGAAACTGACAGAAAAACATGGAAATGCATGTACGGTGTGTGCCCTCACTCTGCTAGCAGAACCAAGCATTAGGTGTGAGTCTGGATCGACTATGATGAAAAGTGACTAATTTGGGCCCGATACCACTGAAATTGACCGAAACACATGAAAATGCATATTCTCTGTGAGTCTTGATCGAATATGATGAAAAGTGACTAGTTTGGGCCCACTAACACTGAAACTGACAGAAAAACATGGAAATGCATGTACGGTGTGTGCCCTCAGTCTGCTAGTAGAACCAAGCATTAGGTGTGAGTCTGGATCGACTATGATGAAAAGTGACTAATTTGGGCCCGATACCACTGAAATTGATAGAAACACATGAAAATGCATATTCTCTGTGTGTCTTCACTCTGCTAGCAGGACCGAGCATTAGGTGTGAGTCTGGATCGAATATGATGAGAAGTGACTAGTTTGTGTCCGATAACAATGAAATTGATAGAAACACATGAAAATGCATATTCTCTGTGTGTCTTCACTCTGTGAGCAGAACCAAGCATTAGGTGTGAGTCTTGATCGAATATGATGAAAAGTGACTAGTTTGGGCCCACTAACACTGAAACTGACAGAAACACATGGAAATGCATGTACGGTGTGTGCCCTCACTCTGCTAGCAGAACCAAGCATTAGGTGTGAGTCTGGATCGACTATGATGAAAAGTGACTAATTTGGGCCCGATACCACTGAAATTGACAGAAACACATGAAAATGCATATTCTCTGTGTGTCTTCACTCTGCTAGCAGAACCAAGCATTAGGTGTGAGTCTTGATCGATTCTGATGAAAAGTGACTAGTTTGGGCCCACTAACACTGAAACTGACAGAAACACATGAAAATGCATATACTGTGTGTGCCTTCACTCTGCTAGCAGAACCAAGCTTTAGGTGTGAGTCTGCATCGATTCTGATGAAAAGTGACTAATTTGGGCCCGATAACACTGAAATTGACAGAAACACATGAAAATGCATATTCTCTGTGTGTCTTCACTCTGCTACCAGTACTGGATCGAATATGATGAAAAGTGACTAGTTTGGGCCCACTAACACTGAAATTGATAGAAACACATGAAAATGCATATTCTCTGTGTGCCCTCACTCTGCTAGCAGAACCAAGCATTAGGTGTGAGTCTGGATCGACTATGATGAAAAGTGACTAGTTTGGGCCCGATACCACTGAAATTGACAGAAACACATGAAAATGCATATTCTCTGTGTGTCTTCACTCTGCTAGCAGAACCAAGCATTAGGTGTGAGTCTTGATCGATTCTGATGAAAAGTGACTAGTTTGGGCCCACTAACACTGAAACTGACAGAAACACATGAAAATGCATATACTGTGTGTGCCTTCACTCTGCTAGCAGAACCAAGCTTTAGGTGTGAGTCTGCATCGATTCTGATGAAAAGTGACTAATTTGGGCCCGATAACACTGAAATTGACAGAAACACATGAAAATGCATATTCTCTGTATCTTCACTCTGCTAGCAGTACCAAGCATTAGGTGTGAGTCTTGATCGAATATGATGAAAAGTGACTAGTTTGGGCCCACTAACACTGAAACTGACAGAAACACATGAAAATGCATATACTGTGTGTGCCTTCACTCTGCTAGCAGAACCAAGCTTTAGGTGTGAGTCTGCATCGATTCTGATGAAAAGTGACTAATTTGGGCCCGATAACACTGAAATTGACAGAAACACATGAAAATGCATATTCTCTGTGTGTCTTCACTCTGCTACCAGTACTGGATCGAATATGATGAAAAGTGACTAGTTTGGGCCCACTAACACTGAAATTGATAGAAACACATGAAAATGCATATTCTCTGTGTGCCCTCACTCTGCTAGCAGAACCAAGCATTAGGTGTGAGTCTGGATCGACTATGATGAAAAGTGACTAGTTTGGGCCCGATACCACTGAAATTGACAGAAACACATGAAAATGCATATTCTCTGTGTGTCTTCACTCTGCTAGCAGAACCAAGCATTAGGTGTGAGTCTTGATCGATTCTGATGAAAAGTGACTAGTTTGGGCCCACTAACACTGAAACTGACAGAAACACATGAAAATGCATATACTGTGTGTGCCTTCACTCTGCTAGCAGAACCAAGCTTTAGGTGTGAGTCTGCATCGATTCTGATGAAAAGTGACTAATTTGGGCCCGATAACACTGAAATTGACAGAAACACATGAAAATGCATATTCTCTGTGTGTCTTCACTCTGCTACCAGTACTGGATCGAATATGATGAAAAGTGACTAGTTTGGGCCCACTAACACTGAAACTGACAGAAACACATGGAAATGCATGTACGGTGTGTGCCCTCACTCTGCTAGCAGAACCAAGCATTAGGTGTGAGTCTGGATCGACTATGATGAAAAGTGACTAATTTGGGCCCGATACCGCTGAAATTGACAGAAACACATGAAAATGCATATTCTCTGTGTGTCTTCACTCTGCTAGCAGAACCAAGCATTAGGTGTGAGTCTTGATCGATTCTGATGAAAAGTGACTAGTTTGGGCCCACTAACACTGAAACTGACAGAAACACATGAAAATGCATATACTGTGTGTGCCTTCACTCTGCTAGCAGAACCAAGCTTTAGGTGTGAGTCTGCATCGATTCTGATGAAAAGTGACTAATTTGGGCCCGATAACACTGAAATTGACAGAAACACATGAAAATGCATATTCTCTGTGTGTCCTCACTCTGCTACCAGTACTGGATCGAATATGATGAAAAGTGACTAGTTTGGGCCCACTAACACTGAAATTGATAGAAACACATGAAAATGCATATTCTCTGTGTGCCCTCACTCTGCTAGCAGAACCAAGCATTAGGTGTGAGTCTGGATCGACTATGATGAAAAGTGACTAGTTTGGGCCCGATACCACTGAAATTGACAGAAACACATGAAAATGCATATTCTCTGTGTGTCTTCACTCTGCTAGCAGAACCAAGCATTAGGTGTGAGTCTGGATCGAATATGATGAAAAGTGACTAGTTTGGGCCCACTAACACTGAAATTGATAGAAACACATGAAAATGCATATTCTCTGTGTGTCGTCACTCTGCTAGCAGACCCAAGCATTAGGTGTGAGTCTTGATCGAATATGATGAAAAGTGACTAGTTTGGGCCCACTAACACTGAAACTGACAGAAACACATGAAAATGCATGTACGGTGTGTGTCTTCACTCTGCTAGCAGACCTAAGCATTAGGTGTGAGTCTGGATCGAATATGATGAAAAGTGACTAATTTGGGCCCACTAACACTGAAATTGATAGAAACACATGAAAATGCATATTCTCTGTGTATCGTCACTCTGCTAGCAGACCCAAGCATTAGGTGTGAGTCTTGATCGAATATGATGAAAAGTGACTAGTTTGGGCCCACTAACACTGAAACTGACAGAAACACATGAAAATGCATGTACGGTGTGTGCCGTCACTCTGCTAGCAGGACCGAGCATTAGGTGCGAGTCTGGATCGAATATGATGAAAAGTGACTAGTTTGTGTCCGATAACAATGAAATTGATAGAAACACATGAAAATGCATATTCTCTGTGTGTCTTCATTCTGTGAGCAGAACCAAGCATTACGTGTGAGTCTTGATCGAATATGATGAAAAGTGACTAGTTTGGGCCCACTAACACTGAAACTGACAGAAACACATGGAAATGCATGTACGGTGTATGCCTTCACTCTGCTAGCAGAACCAAGCATTAGGTGTGAGTCTGGATCGACTATGATGAAAAGTGACTAGTTTGTGTCCGATAACACTGTAATTGATAGAAACACATGAAAATGCATATTCTCTATGTGTCTTCACTCTGCTAGCAGAACCAAGCATTAGGTGTGAGTCTTGATCGAATATGATGAAAAGTGACTAATATGTGTCCGATAACACTGAAATTGATAGAAACACATGAAAATGCATATTCTCTGTGTGTCTTCACTCTGCTAGCAGAACCAAGCATTAGGTGTGAGTCTGGATCGAATATGATGAAAAGTGACTAGTTTGGGCCCACTAACACTGAAATTGATAGAAACACATGAAAATGCATATTCTCTGTGTGTCTTCACTCTGCTAGCAGAACCAATCATTAGGTGTGAATCTTGATCGAATATGATGAAAAGTGACTAGTTTGGGCCCACTAACACTGAAATTGACAGAAACACATGAAAATGCATGTACGGTGTGTGCCGTCACTCTGCTAGCAGAACCAAGCATTAGGTGTGATTCTGGATCGACTATGATGAAAAGTGACTAATTTGGGCCCGATACCACTGAAATTGACAGAAACACATGAAAATGCATGTACGGTGTGTGCCGTCACTCTGCTAGCAGGACCGAGCATTAGGTGCGAGTCTGGGTCGAATATGATGAAAATTGACTAGTTTTTGTCCGATAACAATGAAATTGATAGAAACACATGAAAATGCATATTCTCTGTGTGTCTTCACTCTGCTAGCAGTACCAAGCATTAGGTGTGAGTCTTGATCGAATATGATGAAAAGTGACTAGTTTGGGCCCAATAACACTGAAACTGACAGAAACACATGGAAATGCATGTACGGTGTGTGCCCTCACTCTGCTAGCAGAACCAAGCATTAGGTGTGAGTTTGGATCGACTATGATGAAAAGTGACTAATTTGGGCCCGATACCACTGAAATTGACAGAAACACATGAAAATGCATATTCTCTGTGTGTCTTCACTCTGCTAGCAGTACCAAGCATTAGGTGTGAGTCTGGATCGAATATGATGAAAAGTGACTAATATGTGTCCGATAACACTGAAATTGATAGAAACACATGAAAATGCATATTCTCTGTGTGTCTTCACTCTGCTTGCAGGACCGAGCATTAGGTGTGAGTCTGGATCGAATATGATGAAAAGTGACTAGTTTGTGTCCGATAACAATGAAATTGATAGAAACACATGAAAATGCATATTCTCTGTGTGTCTTCACTCTGTGAGCAGAACCAAGCATTAGGTGTGAGTCTTGATCGAATATGATGAAAAGTGACTAGTTTGGGCCCACTAACACTGAAACTGACAGAAACACATGGAAATGCATGTACGGTGTGTGCCCTCACTCTGCTAGCAGAACCAAGCATTAGGTGTGAGTCTGGATCGACTATGATGAAAAGTGACTAGTTTGGGCCCGATACCACTGAAATTGATAGAAACACATGAAAATGCATATTCTCTGTGTGTCGTCACTCTGCTAGCAGACCCAAGCATTAGGTGTGAGTCTTGATCGAATATGATGAAAAGTGACTAGTTTGGGCCCACTAACACTGAAAGTGACAGAAACACATGAAAATGCATGTACGGTGTGTGTCTTCACTCTGCTAGCAGAACTAAGCATTAGGTGTGAGTCTGGATCGAATATGATGAAAAGTGACTAGTTTGGGTCCACTAACACTGAAATTGATAGAAACACATGAAAATGCATATTCTCTGTGTGTTGTCACTCTGCTAGCAGACCCAAGCATTAGGTGTGAGTCTTGATCGAATATGATGAAAAGTGACTAGTTTGGGCCCACTAACACTGAAACTGACAGAAACACATGAAAATGCATGTACGGTGTGTGCCGTCACTCTGCTAGCAGGACCGAGCATTAGGTGCGAGTCTGGATCGAATATGATGAAAAGTGACTAGTTTGTGTCCGATAACAATGAAATTGATAGAAACACATGAAAATGCATATTCTCTGTGTGTCTTCATTCTGTGAGCAGAACCAAGCATTAGGTGTGAGTCTTGATCGAATATGATGAAAAGTGACTAGTTTGGGCCCACTAACACTGAAACTGACAGAAACACATGGAAATGCATGTACGGTGTGTGCCTTCACTCTGCTAGCAGAACCAAGCATTAGGTGTGAGTCTGGATCGACTATGATGAAAAGTGACTAGTTTGTGTCCGATAACACTAAAATTGATAGAAACACATGAAAATGCATATTCTCTGTGTGTCTTCACTCTGCTAGCAGAACCAAGCATTAGGTGGGAGTCTTGATTGAATATGATGAAAAGTGACTAGTTTGGGCCCACTAACACTGAAATTGACAGAAACACATGAAAATGCATGTACGGTGTGTGCCTTCACTCTGCTAGCAGAACCGAGCATTAGGTGTGAGTCTGGATCAAATATGATCAAAAGTGACTAGTTTGTGTCCGATAACACTGAAATTGATAGAAACACATGAAAATGCATATTCTCTGTGTGTCTTCACTCTGCTAGCAGAACCAAGCATTAGGTGTGGGTCTTGATCCAATATGATGAAAAGTGACTAGTTTGGGCCCACTAACACTGAAACTGACAGAAACACATGAAAATGCATGTACGGTCTGTGCCGTGACTCTGCCAGTACAGCAGAGCGTTTTGGGTGAGTCTGGAACGATTCCGATGAAAAGTAACTAGTTTGGGCCCAATATCACTGAAATTGACAGAAACACATGAAAATGCATATACTGTGTGTGCCTTCACTCTGCTAGCAGAACCAAGCTTTAGGTGTGAGTCTGCATCGATTCTGATGAAAAGTGACTAGTTTGGGCCCAATAACACTGAAATTGACAGAAACACATGAAAATGCATATTCTCTGTGTATCTTCACTCTGCTAGCAGAACCAATCATTCGGTGTGAATCTTGATCGAATATGATGAAAAGTTACTAGTTTGGGCCCACTAACACTGAAACTGACAGAAACACATGAAAATGCATGTACGGTGTGTGCCGTCACTCTGCTAGCAGAACCAAGCATTAGGTGTGAGTCTGGATCGAATATGATGAAAAGTGACTAGTTTGGGCCCACTAACACTGAAATTGATAGAAACACATGAAAATGCATATTCTCTGTGTGTCGTCACTCTGCTAGCAGACCCAAGCATTAGGTGTGAGTCTTGATCGAATATGATGAAAAGTGACTAGTTTGGGCCCGATACCACTGAAATTGACAGAAACACATGAAAATGCATGTACGGTGTGTGCCCTCACTCTGCTAGCAGGACCGAGCATTAGGTGCGAGTCTGGATCGAATATGATGAAAAGTGACTAGTTTGGGCCCAATAACACTGAAACTGACAGAAACACATGAAAATGCATATACTGTGTGTGCCTTCACTCTGCTAGCAGAACCAAGCTTTAGGTGTGAGTCTGCATCGATTCTGATGAAAAGTGACTAATTTGGGCCCGATAACACTGAAATTGACAGAAACACATGAAAATGCATATTCTCTGTGTGTCTTCACTCTGCTAGCAGTACCAAGCATTAGGTGTGAGTCTTGATCGAATATGATGAAAAGTGACTAGTTTGGGCCCAATAACACTGAAACTGACAGAAACACATGGAAATGCATGTACGGTGTGTGCCCTCACTCTGCTAGCAGAACCAAGCATTAGGTGTGAGTCTGGATCGACTATGATGAAAAGTGACTAATTTGGGCCCGATACCACTGAAATTGACAGAAACACATGAAAATGCATATTCTCTGTGTGTCTTCACTCTGCTAGCAGTACCAAGCATTAGGTGTGAGTCTGGATCGAATATGATGAAAAGTGACTAATATGTGTCCGATAACACTGAAATTGATAGAAACACATGAAAATGCATATTCTCTGTGTGTCGTCACTCTGCTAGCAGACCCAAGCATTAGGTGTGAGTCTTGATCGAATATGATGAAAAGTGACTAGTTTGGGCCCACTAACACTGAAAGTGACAGAAACACATGAAAATGCATGTACGGTGTGTGTCTTCACTCTGCTAGCAGAACTAAGCATTAGGTGTGAGTCTGGATCGAATATGATGAAAAGTGACTAGTTTGGGCCCACTAACACTGAAATTGATAGAAACACATGAAAATGCATATTCTCTGTGTGTCGTCACTCTGCTAGCAGACCCAAGCATTAGGTGTGAGTCTTGATCGAATATGATGAAAAGTGACTAGTTTGGGCCCACTAACACTGAAACTGACAGAAACACATGAAAATGCATGTACGGTGTGTGCCGTCACTCTGCTAGCAGGACCGAGGATTAGGTGCGAGTCTGGATCGAATATGATGAAAAGTGACAAATTTGTGTCCGATAACAATGAAATTGATAGAAACACATGAAAATGCATATTCTCTGTGTGTCTTCATTCTGTGAGCAGAACCAAGCATTAGGTGTGAGTCTTGATCGAATATGATGAAAAGTGACTAGTTTGGGCCCACTAACACTGAAACTGACAGAAACACATGGAAATGCATGTACGGTGTGTGCCTTCACTCTGCTAGCAGAACCAAGCATTAGGTGTGAGTCTGGATCGACTATGATGAAAAGTGACTAGTTTGTGTCCGATAACACTGAAATTGATAGAAACACATGAAAATGCATATTCTCTGTGTGTCTTCACTCTGCTAGCAGAACCAAGCATTAGGTGTGAGTCTTGATCGAATATGATGAAAAGTGACTACTATGTGTCCGATAACACTGAAATTGATAGAAACACATGAAAATGCATATTCTCTGTGTGTCTGCACTCTGCTAGCAGAACCAAGCATTAGGTGTGAGTCTGGATCGAATATGATGAAAAGTGACTAGTTTGGGTCCACTAACACTGAAATTGACAGAAACACATGAAAATGCATGTACGGTGTGTGCCGTCACTCTGCTAGCAGAACCAAGCATTAGGTGTGAGTCTGGATCGAATATGATGAAAAGTGACTAGTTTGGGCCCACTAACACTGAAACTGATAGAAACACATGAAAATGCATGTACGGTGTGTGCCGTGACTCTGCCATTACAGCAGAGCGATTTGGGTGACTCTGGAACGATTCTGATGAAAAGTGACTAGTTTGGGCCCAATATCACTGAAATTGACAGAAACACATGAAAATGCATATACTGTGTGTGCCTTCACTCTGCTAGCAGAACCAAGCTTTAGGTGTGAGTCTGCATCGATTCTGATGAAAAGTGACTAATTTGGGCCCGATAACACTGAAATTGACAGAAACACATGAAAATGCATATTCTCTGTGTGTCTTCACTCTGCTACCAGTACCAAGCATTAGGTGTGAGTCTGGATCGAATATGATGAAAAGTGACTAATTTGTGTCCAATAACACTGAAATTGATAGAAACACATGAAAATGCATATTCTCTGTGTCTTCACTCTGTGAGCAGAACCAAGCATTAGGTGTGAGTCTTGATCGAATATGATGAAAAGTGACTAGTTTGGGCCCAATAACACTGAAACTGACAGAAACACATGGAAATGCATGTACGGTGTGTGCCCTCACTCTGCTAGCAGAACCAAGCATTAGGTGTGAGTCTGGATCGAATATGATGAAAAGTGACTAATTTGGGCCCGATACCACTGAAATTGACAGAAACACATGAAAATGCATATTCTCTGTGTGTCTTCACTCTGCTAGCAGTACCAAGCATTAGGTGTGAGTCTGGATAAAATACGATGAAAAATGACTAATATGTATCCGATAACACTGAAATTGATAGAAACACATGAAAATGCATATTCTCTGTGTGTCTTCACTCTGCTAGCAGGACCGAGCATTAGGTGTGAGTCTGGATCGAATATGATGAAAAGTGACTAGTTTGTGTCCGATAACAATGAAATTGATAGAAACACATGAAAATGCATATTCTCTGTGTGTCTTCACTCTGTGAGCAGAACCAAGCATTAGGTGTGAGTCTTGATCGAATATGATGAAAAGTGACTAGTTTGGGCCCACTAACACTGAAACTGACAGAAACACATGGAAATGCATGTTCTCTGTGTGTCTTCACTCTGCTAGCAGAACCAAGCATTAGGTGTGAGTCTGGATCGAATATGATGAAAAGTGACTAGTTTGGGCCCACTAACACTGAAATTGATAGAAACACATGAAAATGCATATTCTCTGTGTGTCGTCACTCTGCTAGCAGACCCAAGCATTAGGTGTGAGTCTTGATCGAATATGATGAAAAGTGACTAGTTTGGGCCCACTAACACTGAAAGTGACAGAAACACATGAAAATGCATGTACGGTGTGTGTCTTCACTCTGCTAGCAGAACTAAGCATTAGGTGTGAGTCTGGATCGAATATGATGAAAAGTGACTAGTTTGGGCCCACTAACACTGAAATTGATAGAAACACATGAAAATGCATATTCTCTGTGTGTCGTCACTCTGCTAGCAGACCCAAGCATTAGGTGTGAGTCTTGATCGAATATGATGAAAAGTGACTAGTTTGGGCCCACTAACACTGAAACTGACAGAAACACATGAAAATGCATGTACGGTGTGTGCCGTCACTCTGCTAGCAGGACCGAGCATTAGGTGCGAGTCTGGATCGAATATGATGAAAAGTGACTAGTTTGTGTCCGATAACAATGAAATTGATAGAAACACATGAAAATGCATATTCTCTGTGTGTCTTCATTCTGTGAGCAGAACCAAGCATTAGGTGTGAGTCTTGATCGAATATGATGAAAAGTGACTAGTTTGGGCCCACTAACACTGAAACTGACAGAAACACATGGAAATGCATGTACGGTGTGTGCCTTCACTCTGCTAGCAGAACCAAGCATTAGGTGTGAGTCTGGATCGACTATGATGAAAAGTGACTAGTTTGTGTCCGATAACACTGAAATTGATAGAAACACATGAAAATGCATATTCTCTATGTGTCTTCATTCTGCTAGCAGAACCAAGCATTAGGTGTGAGTCTTGATCGAATATGATGAAAAGTGACTACTATGTGTCCGATAACACTGAAATTGATAGAAACACATGAAAATGCATATTCTCTGTGTGTCTGCACTCTGCTAGCAGAACCAAGCATTAGGTGTGAGTCTGGATCGAATATGATGAAAAGTGACTAGTTTGGGTCCACTAACACTGAAATTGACAGAAACACATGAAAATGCATGTACGGTGTGTGCCGTCACTCTGCTAGCAGAACCAAGCATTAGGTGTGAGTCTGGATCGACTATGATGAAAAGTGACTAGTTTGTGTCCGATAACACTGAAATTGATAGAAACACATGAAAATGCATATTCTCTGTGTGTCTTCACTCTGCTAGCAGAACCAATCATTAGGTGTGAATCTTGATCGAATATGATGAAAAGTGACTAGTTTGGGCCCACTAACACTGAAACTGATAGAAACACATGAAAATGCATGTACGGTGTGTGCCATGACTCTGCCATTACAGCAGAGCGATTTGGGTGACTCTGGAACGATTCTGATGAAAAGTGACTAGTTTGGGCCCAATATCACTGAAATTGACAGAAACACATGAAAATGCATATACTGTGTGTGCCTTCACTCTGCTAGCAGAACCAAGCTTTAGGTGTGAGTCTGCATCGATTCTGATGAAAAGTGACTAATTTGGGCCCGATAACACTGAAATTGACAGAAACACATGAAAATGCATATTCTCTGTGTGTCTTCACTCTGCTGCCAGTACCAAGCATTAGGTGTGAGTCTGGATCGAATATGATGAAAAGTGACTAATTTGTGTCCGATAACACTGAAATTGATAGAAACACATGAAAATGCATATTCTCTGTGTGTCTTCACTCTGTGAGCAGAACCAAGCATTAGGTGTGAGTCTTGATCGAATATGATGAAAAGTGACTAGTTTGGGCCCACTAACACTGAAACTGACAGAAACACATGGAAATGCATGTACGGTGTGTGCCCTCACTCTGCTAGCAGAACCAAGCATTAGGTGTGAGTCTGGATCGACTATGATGAAAAGTGACTAATTTGGGCCCGATACCACTGAAATTGACAGAAACACATGAAAATGCATATTCTCTGTGTGTCTTCACTCTGCTAGCAGTACCAAGCATTAGGTGTGAGTCTGGATCGAATATGATGAAAAGTGACTAATATGTGTCCGATAACACTGAAATTGATAGAAACACATGAAAATGCATATTCTCTGTGTGTCTTCACTCTGCTAGCAGGACCGAGCATTAGGTGTGAGTCTGGATCGAATATGATGAAAAGTGACTAGTTTGGGCCCACTAACACTGAAATTGATAGAAACACATGAAAATGCATATTCTCTGTGTGTCGTCACTCTGCTAGCAGACCCAAGCATTAGGTGTGAGTCTTGATCGAATATGATGAAAAGTGACTAGTTTAGGCCCACTAACACTGAAACTGACAGAAACACATGAAAATGCATGTACGGTGTGTGCCGTCACTCTGCTAGCAGGACCGAGCATTAGGTGCGAGTCTGGATCGAATATGATGAAAAGTGACTAGTTTGTGTCCGATAACAATGAAATTGATAGAAACACATGAAAATGCATATTCTCTGTGTGTCTTCATTCTGTGAGCAGAACCAAGCATTAGGTGTGAGTCTTGATCGAATATGATGAAAAGTGACTAGTTTGGGCCCACTAACACTGAAACTGACAGAAACACATGGAAATGCATGTACGGTGTGTGCCTTCACTCTGCTAGCAGAACCAAGCATTAGGTGTGAGTCTGGATCGACTATGATGAAAAGTGACTAGTTTGTGTCCGATAACACTGAAATTTATAGAAACACATGAAAATGCATATTCTCTATGTGTCTTCACTCTGCTAGCAGAACCAAGCATTAGGTGTGAGTCTTGATCGAATATGATGAAAAGTGACTAATATGTGTCCGATAACACTGAAATTGATAGAAACACATGAAAATGCATATTCTCTGTGTGTCTGCACTCTGCTAGCAGAACCAAGCATTAGGTGTGAGTCTGGATCGAATATGATGAAAAGTGACTAGTTTGGGCCCACTAACACTGAAATTGACAGAAACACATGAAAATGCATGTACGGTGTGTGCCGTCACTCTGCTAGCAGAACCAAGCATTAGGTGTGAGTCTGGATTGACTATGATGAAAAGTGACTAGTTTGTGTCCGATAACACTGAAATTGATAGAAACACATGAAAATGCATATTCTCTATGTGTCTTCACTCTGCTAGCAGAACCAAGCATTAGGTGTGAGTCTTGATCGAATATGATGAAAAGTGACTAATATGTGTCCGATAACACTGAAATTGATAGAAACACATAAAAATGCATATTCTCTGTGTGTCTTCACTCTGCTAGCAGAACCAAGCATTAGGTGTGAATCTTGATCGAATATGATGAAAAGTGACTAGTTTGGGCCCACTAACACTGAAACTGATAGAAACACATGAAAATGCATGTACGGTGTGTGCCGTGACTCTGCCATTACAGCAGAGCGATTTGGGTGAGTCTGGAACGATTCTGATGAAAAGTGACTAGTTTGGGCCCAATATCACTGAAATTGACAGAAACACATGAAAATGCATATACTGTGTGTGCCTTCACTCTGCTAGCAGAACCAAGCTTTAGGTGTGAGTCTGCATCGATTCTGATGAAAAGTGACTAATTTGGGCCCGATAACACTGAAATTGACAGAAACACATGAAAATGCATATTCTCTGTGTGTCTTCACTCTGCTACCAGTACCAAGCATTAGGTGTGAGTCTGGATCGAATATGATGAAAAGTCACTAGTTTGTGTCCGACAACACTAAAATTGATAGAAACACATGAAAATGCATATTCTCTGTGTGTCTTCACTCTGCTAGCAGAACCAATCATTAGGTGTGAATCTTGATCGAATATGATGAAAAGTGACTAGTTTGGGCCCACTAACACTGAAACTGACAGAAACACATGAAAATGCATGTACGGTGTGTGCCGTCACTCTGCTAGCAGGACCGAGCATTAGGTGCGAGTCTGGATCGAATATGATGAAAAGTGACTAGTTTGTGTCCGATAACAATGAAATTGATAGAAACACATGAAAATGCATATTCTCTGTGTGTCTTCATTCTGTGAGCAGAACCAAGCATTAGGTGTGAGTCTTGATCGAATATGATGAAAAGTGACTAGTTTGGGCCCACTAACACTGAAACTGACAGAAACACATGGAAATGCATGTACGGTGTGTGCCTTCACTCTGCTAGCAGAACCAAGCATTAGGTGTGAGTCTGGATCGACTATGATGAAAATTGACTAGTTTGTGTCCGATAACACTGAAATTGATAGAAACACATGAAAATGCATATTCTCTATGTGTCTTCATTCTGCTAGCAGAACCAAGCATTAGGTGTGAGTCTTGATCGAATATGATGAAAAGTGACTACTATGTGTCCGATAACACTGAAATTGATAGAAACACATGAAAATGCATATTCTCTGTGTGTCTGCACTCTGCTAGCAGAACCAAGCATTAGGTGTGAGTCTGGATCGAATATGATGAAAAGTGACTAGTTTGGGTCCACTAACACTGAAATTGACAGAAACACATGAAAATGCATGTACGGTGTGTGCCGTCACTCTGCTAGCAGAACCAAGCATTAGGTGTGAGTCTGGATCGACTATGATGAAAAGTGACTAGTTTGTGTCCGATAACACTGAAATTGATAGAAACACATGAAAATGCATATTCTCTGTGTGTCTTCACTCTGCTAGCAGAACTAATCATTAGGTGTGAATCTTGATCGAATATGATGAAAAGTGACTAGTTTGGGCCCACTAACACTGAAACTGATAGAAACACATGAAAATGCATGTACGGTGTGTGCCGTGACTCTGCCATTACAGCAGAGCGATTTGGGTGACTCTGGAACGATTCTGATGAAAAGTGACTAGTTTGGGCCCACTAACACTGAAACTGACAGAAACACATGAAAATGCATGTACGGTGTGTGCCTTCACTCTGCTAGCAGAACCAATCTTTAGGTGTGAGTCTACATCGATTCTGATGAAAAGTGACTAATTTGGACCCACTAACACTGAAAGTGACAGAAACACATGAAAATGCATATTCTATGTGTGCCTTCACTCTGCTAGCAGAACCAAGCATTAGGTGTGAATCTGGATCGAATATGATGAAAAGTGACAAGTTTCTGTTCGATAACACTGAAATTGATAGAAACACATGAAAATGCATATTCTCTGGGTGTCTTCACTCTGCTAGCAGAACCAATCATTAGGTGTGAATCTTGATCGAATATGATGAAAAGTGACTAGTTTGGGCCCACAAACACTGAAACTGACAGAAACACATGAAAATGCATGTACGGTGTGTGCCGTCACTCTGCTAGCAGGACCGAGCATTAGGTGCGAGTCTGGATCGAATATGATGAAAAGTGACTAGTTTGTGTCCGATAACAATGAAATTGATAGAAACACATGAAAATGCATATTCTCTGTGTGTCTTCATTCTGTGAGCAGAACCAAGCATTAGGTGTGAGTCTTGATCGAATATGATGAAAAGTGACTAGTTTGGGCCCACTAACACTGAAACTGACAGAAACACATGGAAATGCATGTACGGTGTGTGCCTTCACTCTGCTAGCAGAACCAAGCATTAGGTGTGAGTCTGGATCGACTATGATGAAAAGTGACTAGTTTGTGTCCGATAACACTGAAATTTATAGAAACACATGAAAATGCATATTCTCTATGTGTCTTCACTCTGCTAGCAGAACCAAGCATTAGGTGTGAGTCTTGATCGAATATGATGAAAAGTGACTAATATGTGTCCGATAACACTGAAATTGATAGAAACACATGAAAATGCATATTCTCTGTGTGTCTGCACTCTGCTAGCAGAACCAAGCATTAGGTGTGAGTCTGGATCGAATATGATGAAAAGTGACTAGTTTGGGCCCACTAACACTGAAATTGACAGAAACACATGAAAATGCATGTACGGTGTGTGCAGTCACTCTGCTAGCAGAACCAAGCATTAGGTGTGAGTCTGGATTGAATATGATGAAAAGTGACTAGTTTGTGTCCGATAACACTGAAATTGATAGAAACACATGAAAATGCATATTCTCTATGTGTCTTCACTCTGCTAGCAGAACCAAGCATTAGGTGTGAGTCTTGATCGAATATGATGAAAAGTGACTAATATGTGTCCGATAACACTGAAATTGATAGAAACACATAAAAATGCATATTCTCTGTGTGTCTGCACTCTGCTAGCAGAACCAAGCATTAGGTGTGAGTCTGGATCGAATATGATGAAAAGTGACTAGTTTGGGCCCACTAACACTGAAATTGACAGAAACACATGAAAATGCATGTACGGTGTGTGCCGTCACTCTGCTAGCAGAACCAAGCATTAGGTGTGAGTCTGGATCGACTATGATGAAAAGTGACTAGTTTGTGTCCGATAACACTGAAATTGATAGAAACACATGAAAATGCATATTCTCTATGTGTCTTCACTCTGCTAGAAGAACCAAGCATTAGGTGTGAATCTTGATCGAATATGATGAAAAGTGACTAGTTTGGGCCCACTAACACTGAAACTGATAGAAACACATGAAAATGCATGTACGGTGTGTGCCGTGACTCTGCCATTACAGCAGAGCGATTTGGGTGAGTCTGGAACGATTCTGATGAAAAGTGACTAGTTTGGGCCCAATATCACTGAAATTGACAGAAACACATGAAAATGCATATACTGTGTGTGCCTTCACTCTGCTAGCAGAACCAAGCTTTAGGTGTGAGTCTGCATCGATTCTGATGAAAAGTGACTAATTTGGGCCCGATAACACTGAAATTGACAGAAACACATGAAAATGCATATTCTCTGTGTGTCTTCACTCTGCTACCAGTACCAAGCATTAGGTGTGAGTCTGGATCGAATATGATGAAAAGTGACTAGTTTGTGTCCGACAACACTAAAATTGATAGAAACACATGAAAATGCATATTCTCTGTGTGTCTTCACTCTGCTAGCAGAACCAATCATTAGGTGTGAATCTTGATCGAATATGATGAAAAGTGACTAGTTTGGGCCCACTAATACTGAAACTGACAGAAACACATGAAAATGCATGTACGGTGTGTGCCGTCACTCTGCTAGCAGAACCGAGCATTAGGTGTGAGTCTGGATCGAATATGATGAAAAGTGACTAGTTTGTGTCCGATAACACTGAAATTGATAGAAACACATGAAAATGAATATTCTCTGTGTGTCTTCACTCTGCTAGCAGAACCAAGCATTAGGTGTGAGTCTGGATCGAATATGATCAAAAGTGACTAGTTTGTGTCCGATAACACTGAAATTGATAGAAACACATGAAAATGCATATTCTCTGTGTGTCTTCACTCTGCTAGCAGAACCAAGCATTAGGTGTGAGTCTGGATCGAATATGATGAAAAGTGACTAGTTTGGGCCCACTAACACTGAAATTGATAGAAACACATGAAAATGCATATTCTCTGTGTGTCTTCACTCTGCTAGCAGAACCAATCATTAGGTGTGAATCTTGATCGAATATGATGAAAAGTGACTAGTTTGGGCCCACTAACACTGAAATTGATAGAAACACATGAAAATGCATATTTTCTGTGTGTCTTCACTCTGCTAGCAGAACCAAGCATTAGGTGTGAGTCTTGATCGAATATGATGAAAAGTGACTAGTTTGGGCCCACTAACACTGAAACTGACAGAAACACATGAAAATGCATGTACGGTGTGTGCCTTCACTCTGCCAGTACAGCAGAGCGTTTTGGGTGACTCTGGAACGATTCCGATGAAAAGTGACTAGTTTGGGCCCAATATCACTGAAATTGACAGCAACACATGAAAATGCATATACTGTGTGTGCCTTCACTCTGCTAGCAGAACCAAGGTTTAGATGTGAGTCTGCATCGATTCTGATGAAAAGTGACTATTTTTCGCCCAATAACACTGAAATTGACAGAAACACATGAAAATGCATATACTGTGTGTGCCCTCACTCTGCTAGCAGAACCAAGCATTAGGTGTGAGTCTGGATCGAATATGATGAAAAGTGACTAGTTTGGGCCCACTAACATTGAAATTGATAGAAACACATGAAAATGCATATTCTCTGTGTGTCTTCACTCTGCTAGCAGAACCAAGCATTAGGTGTGAGTCTGGGTCGAATATGATGAGAAGTGACGAGTTTCTGTCCGATAACACTGAAATTGATAGAAACACATGAAAATGCATATTCTCTATGTGTCTTCACTCTGCTAGCAGAACCAAGCATTAGGTCTGAGTCTGGATCGAATATGATGAAAAGTGACTAGTCTGGGCCCAATAACACCGAAATTGACAGAAACACATGAAAATGCATATTCTGTGTGTGCCTTCACTCTGCTAGCAGAACCGAGCATTAGGTGTGAGTCTTGATCGAATATGATGAAAAGTGACTAGTTTGGGCCCACTAACACTGAAACTGACAGAAACACATTAAAATGTGTGTACGTTGTGTGCCGTGACTCTGCCAGTACAGCGGAGCGTTTTGGGTGAGTCTGGAACGATTCCGCTGAAAAGAGACTAGTTTGGGCCCAATATCACTGAAATTGACAGAAACACATAAAAAAATATATATACTGTGTGTGCCTTCACTCTGCTAGCAGAACCAAGGTTTAGGTGTGAGTCTGCATCGATTCTGATGAAAAGTGACTAGTTTGGGCCCAATAACACTGAAATTGACAGAAACACATGAAAATGCATATTCTGTGTGTGCCTTCACTCTGCTAGCAGAACCGAGCATTAGGTGTGAGTCTGGATTGACTATGATGAAAAGTGACTAGTTTGTGTCCGATAACACTGAAATTGATAGAAACACATGAAAATGCATATTCTCTATGTGTCTTCACTCTGCTAGCAGAACCAAGCATTAGGTGTGAGTCTTGATCGAATATGATGAAAAGTGACTAATATGTGTCCGATAACACTGAAATTGATAGAAACACATAAAAATCCATATTCTCTGTGTGTCTGCACTCTGCTAGCAGAACCAAGCATTAGGTGTGAGTCTGGATCGAATATGATGAAAAGTGACTAGTTTGGGCCCACTAACACTGAAATTGACAGAAACACATGAAAATGCATGTACGGTGTGTGCCGTCACTCTGCTAGCAGAACCAAGCATTAGGTGTGAGTCTGGATCGACTATGATGAAAAGTGACTAGTTTGTGTCCGATAACACTGAAATTGATAGAAACACATGAAAATGCATATTCTCTATGTGTCTTCACTCTGCTAGCAGAACCAAGCATTAGGTGTGAATCTTGATCGAATATGATGAAAAGTGACTAGTTTGGGCCCACTAACACTGAAACTGATAGAAACACATGAAAATGCATGTACGGTGTGTGCCGTGACTCTGCCATTACAGCAGAGCGATTTGGGTGAGTCTGGAACGATTCTGATGAAAAGTGACTAGTTTGGGCCCAATATCACTGAAATTGACAGAAACACATGAAAATGCATATACTGTGTGTGCCTTCACTCTGCTAGCAGAACCAAGCTTTAGGTGTGAGTCTGCATCGATTCTGATGAAAAGTGACTAATTTGGGCCCGATAACACTGAAATTGACAGAAACACATGAAAATGCATATTCTCTGTGTGTCTTCACTCTGCTACCAGTACCAAGCATTAGGTGTGAGTCTGGATCGAATATGATGAAAAGTGACTAGTTTGTGTCCGACAACACTAAAATTGATAGAAACACATGAAAATGCATATTCTCTGTGTGTCTTCACTCTGCTAGCAGAACCAATCATTAGGTGTGAATCTTGATCGAATATGATGAAAAGTGACTAGTTTGGGCCCACTAATACTGAAACTGACAGAAACACATGAAAATGCATGTACGGTGTGTGCCGTCACTCTGCTAGCAGAACCGAGCATTAGGTGTGAGTCTGGATCGAATATGATGAAAAGTGACTAGTTTGTGTCCGATAACACTGAAATTGATAGAAACACATGAAAATGAATATTCTCTGTGTGTCTTCACTCTGCTAGCAGAACCAAGCATTAGGTGTGAGTCTGGATCGAATATGATCAAAAGTGACTAGTTTGTGTCCGATAACACTGAAATTGATAGAAACACATGAAAATGCATATTCTCTGTGTGTCTTCACTCTGCTAGCAGAACCAAGCATTAGGTGTGAGTCTGGATCGAATATGATGAAAAGTGACTAGTTTGGGCCCACTAACACTGAAATTGATAGAAACACATGAAAATGCATATTCTCTGTGTGTCTTCACTCTGCTAGCAGAACCAATCATTAGGTGTGAATCTTGATCGAATATGATGAAAAGTGACTAGTTTGGGCCCACTAACACTGAAATTGATAGAAACACATGAAAATGCATATTTTCTGTGTGTCTTCACTCTGCTAGCAGAACCAAGCATTAGGTGTGAGTCTTGATCGAATATGATGAAAAGTGACTAGTTTGGGCCCACTAACACTGAAACTGACAGAAACACATGAAAATGCATGTACGGTGTGTGCCTTCACTCTGCCAGTACAGCAGAGCGTTTTGGGTGACTCTGGAACGATTCCGATGAAAAGTGACTAGTTTGGGCCCAATATCACTGAAATTGACAGCAACACATGAAAATGCATATACTGTGTGTGCCTTCACTCTGCTAGCAGAACCAAGGTTTAGGTGTGAGTCTGCATCGATTCTGATGAAAAGTGACTAGTTTGGGCCCAATAACACTGAAATTGACAGAAACACATGAAAATGCATATACTGTGTGTGCCCTCACTCTGCTAGCAGAACCAAGCATTAGGTGTGAGTCTGGATCGAATATGATGAAAAGTGACTAGTTTGGGCCCACTAACATTGAAATTGATAGAAACACATGAAAATGCATATTCTCTGTGTGTCTTCACTCTGCTAGCAGAACCAAGCATTAGGTGTGAGTCTTGATCGAATATGATGAAAAGTGACTAGTTTGGGCCCACTAACACTGAAACTGACAGAAACACATGAAAATGCATGTACGGTGTGTGCCTTCACTCTGCCAGTACAGCAGAGCGTTTTGGGTGACTCTGGAACGATTCCGATGAAAAGTGACTAGTTTGGGCCCAATATCACTGAAATTGACAGCAACACATGAAAATGCATATACTGTGTGTGCCTTCACTCTGCTAGCAGAACCAAGGTTTAGGTGTGAGTCTGCATCGATTCTGATGAAAAGTGACTAGTTTTGGCCCAATAACACTGAAATTGACAGAAACACATGAAAATGCATATACTGTGTGTGCCCTCGCTCTGCTAGCAGAACCAAGCATTGGGTGTGAGTCTGGATCGAATATGATGAAAAGTGACTAGTTTGGGCCCACTAACATTGAAATTGATAGAAACACATGAAAATGCATATTCTCTGTGTGTCTTCACTCTGCTAGCAGAACCAAGCATTAGGTGTGAGTCTGGGTCGAATATGATGAGAAGTGACGAGTTTCTGTCCGATAACACTGAAATTGATAGAAACACATGAAAATGCATATTCTCTATGTGTCTTCACTCTGCTAGCAGAACCAAGCATTAGGTCTGAGTCTGGATCGAATATGATGAAAAGTGACTAGTCTGGGCCCAATAACACCGAAATTGACAGAAACACATGAAAATGCATATTCTGTGTGTGCCTTCACTCTGCTAGCAGAACCGAGCATTAGGTGTGAGTCTTGATCGAATATGATGAAAAGTGACTAGTTTGGGCCCACTAACACTGAAACTGACAGAAACACATTAAAATGTGTGTACGTTGTGTGCCGTGACTCTGCCAGTACAGCGGAGCGTTTTGGGTGAGTCTGGAACGATTCCGCTGAAAAGAGACTAGTTTGGGCCCAATATCACTGAAATTGACAGAAACACATGAAAATACATATACTGTGTGTGCCTTCACTCTGCTAGCAGAACCAAGGTTTAGGTGTGAGTCTGCATCGATTCTGATGAAAAGTGACTAGTTTGGGCCCAATAACACTGAAATTGACAGAAACACATGAAAATGCATATTCTGTGTGTGCCTTCACTCTGCTAGCAGAACCGAGCATTAGGTGTGAGTCTGGATTGACTATGATGAAAAGTGACTAGTTTGTGTCCGATAACACTGAAATTGATAGAAACACATGAAAATGCATATTCTCTATGTGTCTTCACTCTGCTAGCAGAACCAAGCATTAGGTGTGAGTCTTGATCGAATATGATGAAAAGTGACTAATATGTGTCTGATAACACTGAAATTGATAGAAACACATAAAAATGCATATTCTCTGTGTGTCTGCACTCTGCTAGCAGAACCAAGCATTAGGTGTGAGTCTGGATCGAATATGATGAAAAGTGACTAGTTTGGGCCCACTAACACTGAAATTGACAGAAACACATGAAAATGCATGCAGGTGTGTGCCGTCACTCTGCTAGCAGAACCAAGCATTAGGTGTGAGTCTGGATCGACTATGATGAAAAGTGACTAGTTTGTGTCCGATAACACTGAAATTGATAGAAACACATGAAAATGCATATTCTCTGTGTGTCTTCACTCTGCTAGCAGAACCAAGCATTAGGTGTGAATCTTGATCGAATATGATGAAAAGTGACTAGTTTGGGCCCACTAACACTGAAACTGATAGAAACACATGAAAATGCATGTACGGTGTGTGCCGTGACTCTGCCATTACAGCAGAGCGATTTGGGTGAGTCTGCATCGATTCTGATGAAAAGTGACTAGTTTGGGCCCAATATCACTGAAATTGACAGAAACACATGAAAATGCATATACTGTGTGTGCCTTCACTCTGCTAGCAGAACCAAGCTTTAGGTGTGAGTCTGCATCGATTCTGATGAAAAGTGACTAATTTGGGCCCGATAACACTGAAATTGACAGAAACACATGAAAATGCATATTCTCTGTGTGTCTTCACTCTGCTACCAGTACCAAGCATTAGGTGTGAGTCTGGATCGAATATGATGAAAAGTGACTAGTTTGTGTCCGACAACACTAAAATTGATAGAAACACATGAAAATGCATATTCTCTGTGTGTCTTCACTCTGCTAGCAGAACCAATCATTAGGTGTGAATCTTGATCGAATATGATGAAAAGTGACTAGTTTGGGCCCACTAATACTGAAACTGACAGAAACACATGAAAATGCATGTACGGTGTGTGCCGTCACTCTGCTAGCAGAACCGAGCATTAGGTGTGAGTCTGGATCGAATATGATGAAAAGTGACTAGTTTGTGTCCGATAACACTGAAATTGATAGAAACACATGAAAATGAATATTCTCTGTGTGTCTTCACTCTGCTAGCAGAACCAAGCATTAGGTGTGAGTCTGGATCGAATATGATCAAAAGTGACTAGTTTGTGTCCGATAACACTGAAATTGATAGAAACACATGAAAATGCATATTCTCTGTGTGTCTTCACTCTGCTAGCAGAACCAAGCATTAGGTGTGAGTCTGGATCGAATATGATGAAAAGTGACTAGTTTGGGCCCACTAACACTGAAATTGATAGAAACACATGAAAATGCATATTCTCTGTGTGTCTTCACTCTGCTAGCAGAACCAATCATTAGGTGTGAATCTTGATCGAATATGATGAAAAGTGACTAGTTTGGGCCCACTAACACTGAAATTGATAGAAACACATGAAAATGCATATTTTCTGTGTGTCTTCACTCTGCTAGCAGAACCAAGCATTAGGTGTGAGTCTTGATCGAATATGATGAAAAGTGACTAGTTTGGGCCCACTAACACTGAAACTGACAGAAACACATGAAAATGCATGTACGGTGTGTGCCTTCACTCTGCCAGTACAGCAGAGCGTTTTGGGTGACTCTGGAACGATTCCGATGAAAAGTGACTAGTTTGGGCCCAATATCACTGAAATTGACAGCAACACATGAAAATGCATATACTGTGTGTGCCTTCACTCTGCTAGCAGAACCAAGGTTTAGGTGTGAGTCTGCATCGATTCTGATGAAAAGTGACTAGTTTTGGCCCAATAACACTGAAATTGACAGAAACACATGAAAATGCATATACTGTGTGTGCCCTCACTCTGCTAGCAGAACCAAGCATTAGGTGTGAGTCTGGATCGAATATGATGAAAAGTGACTAGTTTGGGCCCACTAACATTGAAATTGATAGAAACACATGAAAATGCATATTCTCTGTGTGTCTTCACTCTGCTAGCAGAACCAAGCATTAGGTGTGAGTCTGGGTCGAATATGATGAGAAGTGACGAGTTTCTGTCCGATAACACTGAAATTGATAGAAACACATGAAAATGCATATTCTCTATGTGTCTTCACTCTGCTAGCAGAACCAAGCATTAGGTCTGAGTCTGGATCGAATATGATGAAAAGTGACTAGTCTGGGCCCAATAACACCGAAATTGACAGAAACACATGAAAATGCATATTCTGTGTGTGCCTTCACTCTGCTAGCAGAACCGAGCATTAGGTGTGAGTCTTGATCGAATATGATGAAAAGTGACTAGTTTGGGCCCACTAACACTGAAACTGACAGAAACACATTAAAATGTGTGTACGTTGTGTGCCGTGACTCTGCCAGTACAGCGGAGCGTTTTGGGTGAGTCTGGAACGATTCCGCTGAAAAGAGACTAGTTTGGGCCCAATATCACTGAAATTGACAGAAACACATGAAAATACATATACTGTGTGTGCCTTCACTCTGCTAGCAGAACCAAGGTTTAGGTGTGAGTCTGCATCGATTCTGATGAAAAGTGACTAGTTTGGGCCCAATAACACTGAAATTGACAGAAACACATGAAAATGCATATTCTGTGTGTGCCTTCACTCTGCTAGCAGAACCGAGCATTAGGTGTGAGTCTGGATCGAATATGATGAAAAGTGACTAGTTTGTGTCCGATAACACTAAAATTGATAGAAACACATGAAAATGCATATTCTCTGTGTGTCTTCACTCTGCTAGCAGAACCAAGCATTAGGTGGGAGTCTTGATTGAATATGATGAAAAGTGACTAGTTTGGGTCCACTAACACTGAAATTGACAGAAACACATGAAAATGCATGTACGGTGTGTGCCTTCACTCTGCTAGCAGAACCGAGCATTAGGTGTGAGTCTGGATCAAATATGATCAAAAGTGACTAGTTTGTGTCCGATAACACTGAAATTGATAGAAACACATGAAAATGCATATTCTCTGTGTGTCTTCACTCTGCTAGCAGAACCAAGCATTAGGTGTGGGTCTTGATCGAATATGATGAAAAGTGACTAGTTTGGGCCCACTAACACTGAAACTGACAGAAACACATGAAAATGCATGTACGGTCTGTGCCGTGACTCTGCCAGTACAGCAGAGCGTTTTGGGTGAGTCTGGAACGATTCCGTTGAAAAGTAACTAGTTTGGGCCCAATATCACTGAAATTGACAGAAACACATGAAAATGCATATACTGTGTGTGCCTTCACTCTGCTAGCAGAACCAAGCTTTAGGTGTGAGTCTGCATCGATTCTGATGAAAAGTGACTAGTTTGGGCCCAATAACACCGAAATTGACAGAAACACATGAAAATGCATATTCTCTGTGTATCTTCACTCTACTAGCAGAACCAATCATTAGGTGTGAATCTTGATCGAATATGATGAAAAGTGACTAGTTTGGGCCCACTAACACTGAAACTGACAGAAACACATGAAAATGCATGTACGGTGTGTGCCGTCACTCTGCTAGCAGAACCAAGCATTAGGTGTGAGTCTGGATCGAATATGATGAAAAGTGACTAGTTTGGGCCCACTAACACTGAAATTGATAGAAACACATGAAAATGCATATTCTCTGTGTGTCGTCACTCTGCTAGCAGACCCAAGCATTAGGTGTGAGTCTTGATCGAATATGATGAAAAGTGACTAGTTTGGGCCCGATACCACTGAAATTGACAGAAACACATGAAAATGCATGTACGGTGTGTGCCGTCACTCTGCTAGCAGGACCGAGCATTAGGTGCGAGTCTGGATCGAATATGATGAAAAGTGACTAGTTTGTGTCCGATAACAATGAAATTGATAGAAACACATGAAAATGCATATTCTCTGTGTGTCTTCACTCTGTGAGCAGAACCAAGCATTAGGTGTGAGTCTTGATCGAATATGATGAAAAGTGACTAGTTTGGGCCCAATAACACTGAAACTGACAGAAACACATGGAAATGCATGTACGGTGTGTGCCTTCATTCTGCTAGCAGAACCAAGCATTAGGTGTGAGTCTGGATCGAATATGATGAAAAGTGACTAATATGTGTCCGATAACACTGAAATTGATAGAAACACATGAAAATGCATATTCTCTGTGTGTCTTCACTCTGCTAGCAGAACCAATCATTAGGTGTGAATCTTGATCGAATATGATGAAAAGTGACTAGTTTGGGCCCACTAACACTGAAACTGATAGAAACACATGAAAATGCATGTACGGTGTGTGCCGTGACTCTGCCATTACAGCAGAGCGATTTGGGTGACTCTGGAACGATTCTGATGAAAAGTGACTAGTTTGGGCCCAATATCACTGAAATTGACAGAAACACATGAAAATGCATATTCTCTGTGTGTCTTCACTCTGCTAGCAGAACCAATCATTAGGTGTGAATCTTGATCGAATATGATGAAAAGTGACTAATTTGGGCCCGATACCACTGAAATTGACAGAAACACATGAAAATGCATATACTGTGTGTGCCTTCACTCTGCTAGCAGCACCAAGCTTTAGGTGTGAGACTGCATTGATTCTGATGAAAAGTTACTAATTTGGGCCCGATAACACTGAAATTGACGGAAACACATGAAAATGCATATTCTCTGTGTGTCTTCACTCTGCTAGCAGTACCAAGCATTAGGTGTGAGTCTGGATCGAATATGATGAAAAGTGACTAATTTGTGTCCGATAACACTGAAATTGATAGAAACACATGAAAATGCATATTCTCTGTGTGTCTTCATTCTGTGAGCAGAACCAAGCATTAGGTGTGAGTCTTGATCGAATATGATGAAAAGTGACTAGTTTGGGCCCAATAACACTGAAACTGACAGAAACACATGGAAATGCATGTACGGTGTGTGCCCTCACTCTGCTAGCAGAACCAAGCATTAGGTGTGAGTCTGGATCGACTATGATGAAAAGTGACTAATTTGGGCCCGATACCACTGAAATTGATAGAAACACATGAAAATGCATATTCTCTGTGTGTCTTCACTCTGCTAGCAGTACCAAGCATTAGGTGTGAGTCTGGATCGAATATGATGAAAAGTGACAAGTTTGTGTCCGATGACACTGAAATTGATAGAAACACATGAAAATGCATATTCTCTGGGTGTCTTCACTCTGCTAGAAGAACCAAGCATTAGGTGTGAGTCTGGATCGAATATGATGAAAAGTGACTAGTTTGGGCCCACTAACACTGAAACTGACAGAAACACATGAAAATGCATGTACGGTGTGTGCCGTCACTCTGCTAGCAGAACCGAGCATTAGGTGTGAGTCTGGATCGAATATGATGAAAAGTGACTAGTTTGTGTCCGATAACACTGAAATTGATAGAAACACATGAAAATGCATATTCTCTGTGTCTTCACTCTGCTAGCAGAACCAATCATTAGGTGTGAATCTTGATCGAATATGATGAAAAGTGACTAGTTTGGGCCCACTAACACTGAAACTGACAGAAACACATGAAAATGCATATTCTCTGTGTGTCTTCACTCTTCTAGCAGTACCGAGCATTAGGTGTGAGTCTGGATCGAATATGATGAAAAGTGACTAGTTTGTGTCCGATAACACTGAAATTGATAGAAACACATGAAAATGCATATTCTCTGTGTGTCTTCACTCTGCTAGCAGAACCAATCTTTAGGTGTGAGTCTACATCGATTCTGATGAAAAGTGACTAATTTGGGCCCGATAACACTGAAATTGACAGAAACACATGAAAATGCATATTCTCTGTGTCTTCACTCTGCTAGCAGTACCAAGCATTAGGTGTGAGTCTTGATCGAATATGATGAAAAGTGACTAATTTGGACCCACTAACACTGAAAGTGACAGAAACACATGAAAATGCATATTCTATGTGTGTCTTCACTCTGCTAGCAGAACCAATCATCAGGTGTGAATCTTGATCGAATATGATGAAAAGTGACTAGTTTGGGCCCACTAACACTGAAATTGATAGAAACACATGAAAATGCATATTCTCTGTGTGTCTTCACTCTGCTAGCAGAACCAAGCATTAGGTGTGAGTCTGGATCAAATATGATGAAAAGTGACTAGTTTGGGCCCACTAACACTGAAATTGATAGAAACACATGAAAATGCATATTCTCTGTGTGTCTTCACTCTGCTAGCAAAAACAATCATTAGGTGTGAATCTTGATCTAATATGATGAAAAGTGACTAGTTTGGGCCCACTAACACTGAAACTGACAGAAACACATGAAAATGCATGTACGGTGTGTGCCTTCACTCTGCTAGCAGAACCAATCTTTAGGTGTGAGTCTACATCGATTCTGATGAAAAGTGACTAATTTGGGCCCGATAACACTGAAATTGACAGAAACACATGAAAATGCATATTCTCTGTGTCTTCACTCTGCTAGCAGTACCAAGCATTAGGTGTGAGTCTGGATCGAATATGATGAAAAGTGACAAGTTTGTGTCCGATGACACTGAAATTGATAGAAACACATGAAAATGCATATTCTCTGGGTGTCTTCACTCTGCTAGAAGAACCAAGCATTAGGTGTGAGTCTGGATCGAATATGATGAAAAGTGACTAGTTTGGGCCCACTAACACTGAAATTGATAGAAACACATGAAAATGCATATTCTCTGTGTCTTCACTCTGCTAGCAGAACCAATCATTAGGTGTGAATCTTGATCGAATATGATGAAAAGTGACTAGTTTGGGCCCACTAACACTGAAACTGACAGAAACACATGAAAATGCATATTCTCTGTGTGTCTTCACTCTTCTAGCAGTACCGAGCATTAGGTGTGAGTCTGGATCGAATATGATGAAAAGTGACTAGTTTGTGTCCGATAACACTGAAATTGATAGAAACACATGAAAATGCATATTCTCTGTGTATCTTCACTCTGCTAGCAGCACCAAGCACTAGGTGTGAGTCTTGATCGAATATGATGAAAAGTGACTAGTTTGGGCCAACAAACACTGAAACTGACAGAAACACATGAAAATGCATGTACGGTGTGTGCCTTCACTCTGCTAGCAGAACCAATCTTTAGGTGTGAGTCTACATCGATTCTGATGAAAAGTGACTAATTTGGACCCACTAACACTGAAAGTGACAGAAACACATGAAAATGCATATTCTATGTGTGCCTTCACTCTGCTAGCAGAACCAAGCTTTAGGTGTGAATCTGGATCGAATATGATGAAAAGTGACAAGTTTCTGTTCGATAACACTGAAATTGATAGAAACACATGAAAATGCATATTCTCTGGGTGTCTTCACTCTGCTAGCAGAACCAATCATTAGGTGTGAATCTTGATCGAATATGATGAAAAGTGACTAGTTTGGGCCCACTAACACTGAAACTGACAGAAACACATGGAAATGCATATTCTCTGTGTATCTTCACTCTGCTAGCAGTACCAAGCATTAGGTGTGAGTCTTGATCGAATATGATGAAAAGTGACTAGTTTGTGTCAGATAACACTGAAATTGATAGAAACACATGAAAATGCATATTCTCTGGGTGTCTTCACTCTGCTAGAAGAACCAAGCATTAGGTGTGAGTCTGGATCGAATATGATGAAAAGTGACTAGTTTGGGCCCACTAACACTGAAACTGACAGAAACACATGAAAATGCATGTACGGTGTGTGCCGTCACTCTGCTAGCAGAACCAAGCATTAGGTGTGAGTCTGGATCGAATATGATGAAAAGTGACTAGTTTGTGTCCGATAACACTGAAATTGATAGAAACACATGAAAATGCATATTCTCTATGTGTCTTCACTCTGCTAGCAGAACCAAGCATTAGGTCTGAGTCTGGATCGAATATGATGAAAAGTGACTAGTCTGGGCCCAATAACACCGAAATTGACAGAAACACATGAAAATGCATATTCTGTGTGTGCCTTCACTCTGCTAGCAGAACCGAGCATTAGGTGTGAGTCTGGATCGAATATGATGAAAAGTGACAAGTTTGTGTCCGATAACACTGAAATTGATAGAAACACATGAAAATGCATATTCTCTGGGTGTCTTCACTCTGCTAGCAGCACCAAGCATTAGGTGTGAGTCTGGATCGAATATGATGAAAAGTGACTAGTCTGGGCCCAATAACACCGAAATTGACAGAAACACATGAAAATGCATATTCTGTGTGTGCCTTCACTCTGCTAGCAGAACCAATCATTAGGTGTGAGTCTGGATCGAATATCATCAAAAGTGACAAGTTTCTGTCCGATAACACTGAAACTGACAGAAACACATGAAAATGCATGTACGGTGTGTGCCGTCACTCTGCTAGCAGAACCGCGCATTAGGTGTGAGTCTGGATCGAATATGATGAAAAGTGACAAGTTTGTGTCCGATAACACTGAAATTGATAGAAACACATGAAAATGCATATTCTCTGGGTGTCTTCACTCTGCTAGCAGCACCAAGCATTAGGTGTGAGTCTGGATCGAATATCATCAAAAGTGACTAGTTTGTGTCCGATAACACTGAAATTGATAGAAACACATGAAAATGCATGTAGGGTGTGTGCCGTCACTCTGCTAGCAGTACCGAGCACTAGGTGTGAGTCTTGATCGAATATGATGAAAAGTGACTAGTTTGGGCCCACTAACACTGAAACTGACAGAAACACATGAAAATGCATGTACGGTGTGTGCCTTCACTCTGCTAGCAGAACCAATCTTTAGGTGTGAGTCTACATCGATTTTGATGAAAAGTGACTAATTTGGGCCCGATAACACTGAAATTGACAGAAACACATGAAAATGCATGTACGGTGTGTGCCGTCACTCTGCTAGCAGTACCGAGCATTAGGTGTGAGTCTGGATCGAATATGATGAAAAGTGACTAGTTTGTGTCTGATAACACTGAAATTGATAGAAACACATGAAAATGCATATTCTATGTGTGCCTTCACTCTGCTAGCAGAACCAAGCATTAGGTGTGAATCTGGATCGAATATGATGAAAAGTGACAAGTTTCTGTTCGATAACACTGAAATTGATAGAAACACATGAAAATGCATATTCTCTGGGTGTCTTCACTCTGCTAGCAGAACCAATCATTAGGTGTGAATCTTGATCGAATATGATGAAAAGTGACTAGTTTGGGCCCACTAACACTGACACTGACAGAAACACATGAAAATGCATATTCTCTGTGTGTCTTCACTCTGCTAGCAGTACCAAGCATTAGGTGTGAGTCTGGATCGAATATGATGAAAAGTGACTAGTTTGTGTCCGATAACACTGAAATTGATAGAAACACATGAAAATGCATATTCTCTGGCTGTCTTCACTCTGCTAGAAGAACCAAGCATTAGGTGTGAGTATGGATCGAATATGATGAAAAGTGACTAGTTTGGGCCCACTAACACTGAAACTGACAGAAACACATGAAAATGCATGTACGGTGTGTGCCTTCACTCTGCTAGCAGAACCGAGCATTAGGTGTGAGTCTGGATCGAATATGATGAAAAGTGACTAGTTTGTGTCCGATAACACTGAAATTGATAGAAACACATGAAAATGCATATTCTCTATGTGTCTTCACTCTGCTAGCAGAACCAAGCATTAGGTCTGAGTCTGGATCGAATATGATGAAAAGTGACTAGTCTGGGCCCAATAACACCGAAATTGACAGAAACACATGAAAATGCATATTCTGTGTGTGCCTTCACTCTGCTAGCAGAACCGAGCATTAGGTGTGAGTCTGGATCGAATATGATGAAAAGTGACAAGTTTGTGTCCGATAACACTGAAATTGATAGAAACACATGAAAATGCATATTCTCTGTGTGTCTTCACTCTGCTAGCAGAACCAAGCATTAGGTGTGAGTCTGGATCGAATATGATGAAAAGTGACTAGTTTGGGCCCACTAACACTGAAATTGATAGAAACACATAAAAATGCATATTCTCTGTGTGTCTTCACTCTGCTAGCAGAACCAATCATTAGGTGTGAATCTTGATCGAATATGATGAAAAGTGACTAGTTTGGGCCCACTAACACTGAAATTGACAGAAACACATGAAAATGCATGTACGGTGTGTGCCGTCACTCTGCTAGCAGTACCGAGCATTAGGTGTGAGTATGGATCGAATATGATGAAAAGTGACCAATTTGGGCCCGATAACACTGAAATTGACAGAAACACATGAAAATGCATATTCTCTGTGTCTTCACTCTGCTAGCAGTACCAAGCATTAGGTGTGAGTCTTGATCGAATATGATGAAAAGTGACTAATTTGGACCCACTAACACTGAAAGTGACAGAAACACATGAAAATGCATATTCTATGTGTGCCTTCACTCTGCTAGCAGAACCAAGCATTAGGTGTGAATCTGGATCGAATATGATGAAAAGTGACAAGTTTCTGTTCGATAACACTGAAATTGATAGAAACACATGAAAATGCATATTCTCTGGGTGTCTTCACTCTGCTAGCAGAACCAATCATTAGGTGTGAGTCTGGATCGAATATGATGAAAAGTGACTAGTCTGGGCCCAATAACACCGAAATTGACAGAAACACATGAAAATGCATATTCTGTGTGTGCCTTCACTCTGCTAGCAGAACCAATCATTAGGTGTGAGTCTTGATCGAATATGATGAAAAGTGACTAGTTTGGGCCCACTAACACTGAAACTGACAGAAACACATGAAAATGCATGTACGGTGTGTGCCTTCACTCTGCTAGCAGAACCAATCTTTAGGTGTGAGTCTACATCGATTCTGATGAAAAGTGACTAATTTGGGCCCGATAACACTGAAATTGACAGAAACACATGAAAATGCATATTCTCTGTGTCTTCACTCTGCTAGCAGTACCAAGCATTAGGTGTGAGTCTTGATCGAATATGATGAAAAGTGACTAATTTGGACCCACTAACACTGAAAGTGACAGAAACACATGAAAATGCATATTCTATGTGTGCCTTCACTCTGCTAGCAGAACCAAGCATTAGGTGTGAATCTGGATCGAATATGATGAAAAGTGACAAGTTTCTGTTCGATAACACTGAAATTGATAGAAACACATGAAAATGCATATTCTCTGGGTGTCTTCACTCTGCTAGCAGAACCAATCATTAGGTGTGAATCTTGATCGAATATGATGAAAAGTGACTAGTTTGGGCCCACTAACACTGAAACTGACAGAAACACATGAAAATGCATATTCTCTGTGTGTCTTCACTCTGCTAGCAGAACCAAGCATTAGGTGTGAGTCTTGATCGAATATGATGAAAAGTGACTAGTTTGGGCCCACTAACACTGAAACTGACAGAAACACATGAAAATGCATGTACGGTGTGTGCCTTCACTCTGCTAGCAGAACCAATCTTTAGGTGTGAGTCTACATCGATTCTGATGAAAAGTGACTAATTTGGGCCCGATAACACTGAAATTGACAGAAACACATGAAAATGCATATTCTCTGTGTCTTCACTCTGCTAGCAGTACCAAGCATTAGGTGTGAGTCTTGATCGAATATGATGAAAAGTGACTAATTTGGACCCACTAACACTGAAAGTGACAGAAACACATGAAAATGCATATTCTATGTGTGCCTTCACTCTGCTAGCAGAACCAAGCATTAGGTGTGAATCTGGATCGAATATGATGAAAAGTGACAAGTTTCTGTTCGATAACACTGAAATTGATAGAAACACATGAAAATGCATATTCTCTGGGTGTCTTCACTCTGCTAGCAGAACCAATCATTAGGTGTGAATCTTGATCGAATATGATGAAAAGTGACTAGTTTGGGCCCACTAACACTGAAACTGACAGAAACACATGAAAATGCATATTCTCTGTGTGTCTTCACTCTGCTAGCAGAACCAAGCATTAGGTGTGAGTCTTGATCGAATATGATGAAAAGTGACTAGTTTGGGCCCACTAACACTGAAACTGACAGAAACACATGAAAATGCAAGTTCGGTGTGTGCCTTCACTCTGCTAGCAGAACCAATCTTTAGGTGTGAGTCTACATCGATTCTGATGAAAAGTGACTAATTTGGGCCCGATAACACTGAAATTGACAGAAACACATGAAAATGCATATTCTCTGTGTCTTCACTCTGCTAGCAGTACCAAGCATTAGGTGTGAGTCTTGATCGAATATGATGAAAAGTGACTAATTTGGACCCACTAACACTGAAAGTGACTAAAACACATGAAAATGCATATTCTATGTGTGCCTTCACTCTGCTAGCAGAACCAAGCATTAGGTGTGAATCTGGATCGAATATGATGAAAAGTGACAAGTTTCTGTTCGATAACACTGAAATTGATAGAAACACATGAAAATGCATATTCTCTGGGTGCCTTCACTCTGCTAGCAGAACCGAGCATTAGGTGTGAGTCTGGATCGAATATGATGAAAAGTGACAAGTTTGTGTCCGATAACACTGAAATTGATAGAAACACATGAAAATGCATATTCTCTGGGTGTCTTCACTCTGCTAGCAACACCAAGCATTAGGTGTGGGTCTGGATCGAATATCATCAAAAGTGACTAGTTTGTGTCCGATAACACTGAAATTGATAGAAACACATGAAAATGCATATTCTCTGTGTGTCTTCACTCTGCTAGCAGAACCAAGCATTAGGTGTGAGTCTGGATCGAATATGATGAAAAGTGACTAGTTTGGGCCCACTAACACTGAAATTGATAGAAACACATGAAAATGCATATTCTCTGTGTGTCTTCACTCTGCTAGCAGAACCAATCATTAGGTGTGAATCTTGATCGAATATGATGAAAAGTGACTAGTTTGGGCCCACTAACACTGAAATTGACAGAAACACATGAAAATGCATGTACGGTGTGTGCCGTCACTCTGCTAGCAGTACCGAGCATTAGGTGTGAGTATGGATCGAATATGATGAAAAGTGACTAATTTGGGCCCGATAACACTGAAATTGACAGAAACACATGAAAATGCATATTCTCTGTGTCTTCACTCTGCTAGCAGTACCAAGCATTAGGTGTGAGTCTTGATCGAATATGATGAAAAGTGACTAATTTGGACCCACTAACACTGAAAGTGACAGAAACACATGAAAATGCATATTCTATGTGTGCCTTCACTCTGCTAGCAGAACCAAGCATTAGGTGTGAATCTGGATCGAATATGATGAAAAGTGACAAGTTTCTGTTCGATAACACTGAAATTGATAGAAACACATGAAAATGCATATTCTCTGGGTGTCTTCACTCTGCTAGCAGAACCAATCATTAGGTGTGAGTCTGGATCGAATATGATGAAAAGTGACTAGTCTGGGCCCAATAACACCGAAATTGACAGAAACACATGAAAATGCATATTCTGTGTGTGCCTTCACTCTGCTAGCAGAACCAATCATTAGGTGTGAGTCTTGATCGAATATGATGAAAAGTGACTAGTTTGGGCCCACTAACACTGAAACTGACAGAAACACATGAAAATGCATGTACGGTGTGTGCCTTCACTCTGCTAGCAGAACCAATCTTTAGGTGTGAGTCTACATCGAATATGATGAAAAGTGACTAGTTTGGGCCCACTAACACTGAAACTGACAGAAACACATGAAAATGCAAGTTCGGTGTGTGCCTTCACTCTGCTAGCAGAACCAATCTTTAGGTGTGAGTCTACATCGATTCTGATGAAAAGTGACTAATTTGGGCCCGATAACACTGAAATTGACAGAAACACATGAAAATGCATATTCTCTGTGTCTTCACTCTGCTAGCAGTACCAAGCATTAGGTGTGAGTCTTGATCGAATATGATGAAAAGTGACTAATTTGGACCCACTAACACTGAAAGTGACTAAAACACATGAAAATGCATATTCTATGTGTGCCTTCACTCTGCTAGCAGAACCAAGCATTAGGTGTGAATCTGGATCGAATATGATGAAAAGTGACAAGTTTCTGTTCGATAACACTGAAATTGATAGAAACACATGAAAATGCATATTCTCTGGGTGCCTTCACTCTGCTAGCAGAACCGAGCATTAGGTGTGAGTCTGGATCGAATATGATGAAAAGTGACAAGTTTGTGTCCGATAACACTGAAATTGATAGAAACACATGAAAATGCATATTCTCTGGGTGTCTTCACTCTGCTAGCAACACCAAGCATTAGGTGTGGGTCTGGATCGAATATCATCAAAAGTGACTAGTTTGTGTCCGATAACACTGATATTGATAGAAACACATGAAAATGCATATTCTCTATGTGTCTTCACTCTGCTAGCAGAACCAAGCATTAGGTCTGAGTCTGGATCGAATATGATGAAAAGTGACTAGTCTGGGCCCAATAACACCGAAATTGACAGAAACACATGAAAATGCATATTCTGTGTGTGCCTTCACTCTGCTAGCAGAACCGAGCATTAGGTGTGAGTCTGGATCGAATATGATGAAAAGTGACAAGTTTGTGTCCGATAACACTGAAATTGATAGAAACACATGAAAATGCATATTCTCTGGGTGTCTTCACTCTGCTAGCAACACCATGCATTAGGTGTGGGTCTGGATCGAATATCATCAAAAGTGACTAGTTTGTGTCCGATAACACTGAAATTGATAGAAACACATGAAAATGCATATTCTCTGTGTGTCTTCACTCTGCTAGCAGAACCAAGCATTACGTGTGAGTCTGGATCGAATATGATGAAAAGTGACTAGTTTGGGCCCACTAACATTGAAATTGATAGAAACACATGAAAATGCATATTCTCTGTGTGTCTTCACTCTGCTAGCAGAACCAATCATTAGGTGTGAGTCTTGATCGAATATGATGAAAAGTGACTAGTTTGGGCCCACTAACACTGAAACTGACAGAAACACATGAAAATGCATGTACGGTGTGTGCCTTCACTCTCCTAGCAGAACCAATCTTTAGGTGTGAGTCTACATCGATTCTGATGAAAAGTGACTAATTTGGGCCCGATAACACTGAAATTGACAGAAACACATGAAAATGCATATTCTCTGTGTCTTCACTCTGCTAGCAGTACCAAGCATTAGGTGTGAGTCTTGATCGAATATGATGAAAAGTGACTAATTTGGACCCACTAACACTGAAAGTGACAGAAACACATGAAAATGCATATTCTATGTGTGCCTTCACTCTGCTAGCAGAACCAAGCATTAGGTGTGAATCTGGATCGAATATGATGAAAAGTGACAAGTTTCTGTTCGATAACACTGAAATTGATAGAAACACATGAAAATGCATATTCTCTGGGTGTCTTCACTCTGCTAGCAGAACCAATCATTAGGTGTGAATCTTGATCGAATATGATGAAAAGTGACTAGTTTGGGCCCACTAACACTGAAACTGACAGAAACACATGAAAATGCATATTCTCTGTGTGTCTTCACTCTGCTAGCAGAACCAAGCATTAGGTGTGAGTCTTGATCGAATATGATGAAAAGTGACTAGTTTGGGCCCACTAACACTGAAACTGACAGAAACACATGAAAATGCATGTACGGTGTGTGCCTTCACTCTGCTAGCAGAACCAATCTTTAGGTGTGAGTCTACATCGATTCTGATGAAAAGTGACTAATTTGGGCCCGATAACACTGAAATTGACAGAAACACATGAAAATGCATATTCTCTGTGTCTTCACTCTGCTAGCAGTACCAAGCATTAGGTGTGAGTCTTGATCGAATATGATGAAAAGTGACTAATTTGGACCCACTAACACTGAAAGTGACAGAAACACATGAAAATGCATATTCTATGTGTGCCTTCACTCTGCTAGCAGAACCAAGCATTAGGTGTGAATCTGGATCGAATATGATGAAAAGTGACAAGTTTCTGTTCGATAACACTGAAATTGATAGAAACACATGAAAATGCATATTCTCTGGGTGTCTTCACTCTGCTAGCAGAACCAATCATTAGGTGTGAATCTTGATCGAATATGATGAAAAGTGACTAGTTTGGGCCCACTAACACTGAAACTGACAGAAACACATGAAAATGCATATTCTCTGTGTGTCTTCACTCTGCTAGCAGTACCAAGCATTAGGTGTGAGTCTGGATCGAATATGATGAAAAGTGACTAGTTTGTGTCCGATAACACTGAAATTGATAGAAACACATGAAAATGCATATTCTCCGGGTGTCTTCACTCTGCTAGAAGAACCAAGCATTAGGTGTGAGTCTGGATCGAATATGATGAAAAGTGACTAGTTTGGGCCCACTAACACTGAAACTGACAGAAACACATGAAAATGCATGTACGGTGTGTGCCGTCACTCTGCTAGCAGAACCGAGCATTAGGTGTGAGTCTGGATCGAATATGATGAAAAGTGACTAGTTTGTGTCCGATAACACTGAAATTGATAGAAACACATGAAAATGCATATTCTCTATGTGTCTTCACTCTGCTAGCAGAACCAAGCATTAGGTCTGAGTCTGGATCGAATATGATGAAAAGTGACTAGTCTGGGCCCACTAACACCGAAATTGACAGAAACACATGAAAATGCATATTCTGTGTGTGCCTTCACTCTGCTAGCAGAACCGAGCATTAGGTGTGAGTCTGGATCGAATATGATGAAAAGTGACAAGTTTGTGTCCGATAACACTGAAATTGATAGAAACACATGAAAATGCATATTCTCTGGGTGTCTTCACTCTGCTAGCAGAACCAATCATTAGGTGTGAATCTTGATCGAATATGATGAAAAGTGACTAGTTTGGGCCCACTAACACTGAAACTGACAGAAACACATGAAAATGCATATTCTCTGTGTGTCTTCACTCTGCTAGCAGTACCAAGCATTAGGTGTGAGTCTTGATCGAATATGATGAAAAGTGACTAGTTTGTGTCCGATAACACTGAAATTGATAGAAACACATGAAAATGCATATTCTCTGGGTGTCTTCACTCTGCTAGAAGAATCAAGCATTAGGTGTGAGTCTCGATCGAATATGATGAAAAGTGACTAGTTTGGGCCCACTAACACTGAAACTGACAGAAACACATGAAAATGCATGTACGGTGTGTGCCGTCACTCTGCTAGCAGAACCGAGCATTAGGTGTGAGTCTGGATCGAATATGAAGAAAAGTGACTAGTTTGTGTCCGATAACACTGAAATTGATAGAAACACATGAAAATGCACATTCTCTATTTGTCTTCACTCTGCTAGCAGAACCAAGTATTAGGTCTGAGTCTGGATCGAATATGATGAAAAGTGACTAGTCCGGGCCCAATAACACCGAAATTGACAGAAACACATGAAAATGCATATTCTGTGTGTGCCTTCACTATGCTAGCAGAACCGAGCATTAGGTGTGAGTCTGGATCGAATATGATGAAAAGTGACAAGTTTGTGTCCGATAACACTGAAATTGATAGAAACACATGAAAATGCATATTCTCTTGGTGTCTTCACTCTGCTAGCAGCACCAAGCATTAGGTGTGAGTCTGGATCGAATATGATGAAAAGTGACTAGTCTGGGCCCAATAACACCGAAATTGACAGAAACACATGAAAATGCATATTCTGTGTGTGCCTTCACTCTGCTAGCAGAACCAATCATTAGGTGTGAGTCTTGATCGAATATGATGAAAAGTGACTAGTTTGGGCCCACTAACACTGAAAGTGACAGAAACACATGAAAATGCATGTACGGTGTGTGCCTTTACTCTGCTAGCAGAACCAATCTTTAGGTGTGAGTCTACATCGATTCTGATGAAAAGTGACAAGTTTCTGTTCGATAACACTGAAATTGACAGAAACACATGAAAATGCATATTCTCTGTGTCTTCACTCTGCTAGCAGTACCAAGCATTAGGTGTGAATCTTGATCGAATATGATGAAAAGTGACTAATTTGGACCCACTAACACTGAAAGTGACAGAAACACATGAAAATGCATATTCTATGTGTGCCTTCACTCTGCTAGCAGAACCAAGCATTAGGTGTGAATCTGGATCGAATATGATGAAAAGTGACAAGTTTCTGTTCGATAACACTGAAATTGATAGAAACACATGAAAATGCATATTCTCTGGGTGTCTTCACTCTGCTAGCAGAACCAATCATTAGGTGTGAATCTTGATCGAATATGATGAAAAGTGACTAGTTTGGGCCCACTAACACTGAAACTGACAGAAACACATGAAAATGCATATTCTCTGTGTGTCTTCACTCTGCTAGCAGTACCAAGCATTAGGTGTGAGTCTTGATCGAATATGATGAAAAGTGACTAGTTTGTGTCCGATAACACTGAAATTGATAGAAACACATGAAAATGCATATTCTCTGGGTGTCTTCACTCTGCTAGAAGAACCAAGCATTAGGTGTGAGTCTGGATCGAATATGATGAAAAGTGACTAGTTTGGGCCCACTAACACTGAAACTGACAGAAACACGTGAAAATGCATGTACGGTGTGTGCCGTCACTCTGCTAGCAGAACCGAGCATTAGGTGTGAGTCTGGATCGAATATGATGAAAAGTGACTAGTTTGTGTCCGATAACACTGAAATTGATAGAAACACATGAAAATGCATATTCTCTATGTGTCTTCACTCTGCTAGCAGAACCAAGCATTAGGTCTGAGTCTGGATCGAATATGATGAAAAGTGACTAGTCCGGGCCCAATAACACCGAAATTGACAGAAACACATGAAAATGCATATTCTGTGTGTGCCTTCACTCTGCTAGCAGAACCAATCATTAGGTGTGAGTCTTGATCGAATATGATGAAAAGTGACTAGTTTGGGCCCACTAACACTGAAAGTGACAGAAACACATGAAAATGCATGTACGGTGTGTGCCTTTACTCTGCTAGCAGAACCAATCTTTAGGTGTGAGTCTACATCGATTCTGATGAAAAGTGACAAGTTTCTGTTCGATAACACTGAAATTGATAGAAACACATGAAAATGCATATTCTCTGGGTGTCTTCACTCTGCTAGCAGAACCAATCATTAGGTGTGAATCTTGATCGAATATGATGAAAAGTGACTAATTTGGGCCCACTAACACTGAAACTGACAGAAACACATGAAAATGCATATTCTCTGTGTGTCTTCACTCTGCTAGCAGAACCAAGCATTAGGTGTGAGTCTTGATCGAATATGATGAAAAGTGACTAGTTTGGGCCCACTAACACTGAAACTGACAGAAACACATGAAAATGCATGTACGGTGTGTGCCTTCACTCTGCTAGCAGAACCAATCTTTAGGTGTGAGTCTACATCGATTCTGATGAAAAGTGACTAATTTGGGCCCGATAACACTGAAATTGACAGAAACACATGAAAATGCATATTCTCTGTGTCTTCACTCTGCTAGCAGTACCAAGCATTAGGTGTGAGTCTTGATCGAATATGATGAAAAGTGACTAATTTGGACCCACTAACACTGAAAGTGACAGAAACACATGAAAATGCATATTCTATGTGTGCCTTCACTCTGCTAGCAGAACCAAGCATTAGGTGTGAATCTGGATCGAATATGATGAAAAGTGACAAGTTTCTGTTCGATAACACTGAAATTGATAGAAACACATGAAAATGCATATTCTCTGGGTGTCTTCACTCTGCTAGCAGAACCAATCATTAGGTGTGAATCTTGATCGAATATGATGAAAAGTGACTAGTTTGGGCCCACTAACACTGAAACTGACAGAAACACATGAAAATGCATATTCTCTGTGTGTCTTCACTCTGCTAGCAGTACCAAGCATTAGGTGTGAGTCTTGATCGAATATGATGAAAAGTGACTAGTTTGTGTCCGATAACACTGAAATTGATAGAAACACATGAAAATGCATATTCTCTGGGTGTCTTCACTCTGCTAGAAGAACCAAGCATTAGGTGTGAGTCTGGATCGAATATGATGAAAAGTGACTAGTTTGGGCCCACTAACACTGAAACTGACAGAAACACGTGAAAATGCATGTACGGTGTGTGCCGTCACTCTGCTAGCAGAACCGAGCATTAGGTGTGAGTCTGGATCGAATATGATGAAAAGTGACTAGTTTGTGTCCGATAACACTGAAATTGATAGAAACACATGAAAATGCATATTCTCTATGTGTCTTCACTCTGCTAGCAGAACCAAGCATTAGGTCTGAGTCTGGATCGAATATGATGAAAAGTGACTAGTCCGGGCCCAATAACACCGAAATTGACAGAAACACATGAAAATGCATATTCTGTGTGTGCCTTCACTCTGCTAGCAGAACCGAGCATTAGGTGTGAGTCTGGATCGAATATGATGAAAAGTGACTAGTCTGGGCCCAATAACACCGAAATTGACAGAAACACATGAAAATGCATATTCTGTGTGTGCCTTCACTCTGCTAGCAGAACCAATCATTAGGTGTGAGTCTTGATCGAATATGATGAAAAGTGACTAGTTTGGGCCCACTAACACTGAAAGTGACAGAAACACATGAAAATGCATGTACGGTGTGTGCCTTTACTCTGCTAGCAGAACCAATCTTTAGGTGTGAGTCTACATCGATTCTGATGAAAAGTGACAAGTTTCTGTTCGATAACACTGAAATTGATAGAAACACATGAAAATGCATATTCTCTGGGTGTCTTCACTCTGCTAGCAGAACCAATCATTAGGTGTGAATCTTGATCGAATATGATGAAAAGTGACTAATTTGGGCCCACTAACACTGAAACTGACAGAAACACATGAAAATGCATATTCTCTGTGTGTCTTCACTCTGCTAGCAGAACCAAGCATTAGGTGTGAGTCTTGATCGAATATGATGAAAAGTGACTAGTTTGGGCCCACTAACACTGAAACTGACAGAAACACATGAAAATGCATGTACGGTGTGTGCCTTCACTCTGCTAGCAGAACCAATCTTTAGGTGTGAGTCTACATCGATTCTGATGAAAAGTGACTAATTTGGGCCCGATAACACTGAAATTGACAGAAACACATGAAAATGCATATTCTCTGTGTCTTCACTCTGCTAGCAGTACCAAGCATTAGGTGTGAGTCTTGATCGAATATGATGAAAAGTGACTAATTTGGACCCACTAACACTGAAAGTGACAGAAACACATGAAAATGCATATTCTATGTGTGCCTTCACTCTGCTAGCAGAACCAAGCATTAGGTGTGAATCTGGATCGAATATGATGAAAAGTGACAAGTTTCTGTTCGATAACACTGAAATTGATAGAAACACATGAAAATGCATATTCTCTGGGTGTCTTCACTCTGCTAGCAGAACCAATCATTAGGTGTGAATCTTGATCGAATATGATGAAAAGTGACTAGTTTGGGCCCACTAACACTGAAACTGACAGAAACACATGAAAATGCATATTCTCTGTGTGTCTTCACTCTGCTAGCAGTACCAAGCATTAGGTGTGAGTCTTGATCGAATATGATGAAAAGTGACTAGTTTGTGTCCGATAACACTGAAATTGATAGAAACACATGAAAATGCATATTCTCTGGGTGTCTTCACTCTGCTAGAAGAACCAAGCATTAGGTGTGAGTCTGGATCGAATATGATGAAAAGTGACTAGTTTGGGCCCACTAACACTGAAACTGACAGAAACACGTGAAAATGCATGTACGGTGTGTGCCGTCACTCTGCTAGCAGAACCGAGCATTAGGTGTGAGTCTGGATCGAATATGATGAAAAGTGACTAGTTTGTGTCCGATAACACTGAAATTGATAGAAACAAATGAAAATGCATATTCTCTATGTGTCTTCACTCTGCTAGCAGAACCAAGCATTAGGTCTGAGTCTGGATCGAATATGATGAAAAGTGACTAGTCTGGGCCCAATAACACCGAAATTGACAGAAACACATGAAAATGCATGTTCTGTGTGTGCCTTCACTCTGCTAGCAGAACCGAGCATTAGGTGTGAGTCTGGATCGAATATGATGAAAAGTGACAAGTTTGTGTCCGATAACACTGAAATTGATAGAAACACATGAAAATGCATATTCTCTGAGTGTCTTCACTCTGCTAGCAGCACCAAGCATTAGGTGTGAGTCTGGATCGAATATGATGAAAAGTGACTAGTCTGGGCCCAATAACACCGAAATTGACAGAAACACATGAAAATGCATATTCTGTGTGTGCCTTCACTCTGCTAGCAGAACCAATCATTAGGTGTGAGTCTGGATCGAATATCATCAAAAGTGACAAGTTTCTGTCCGATAACACTGAAATTGACAGAAACACATGAAAATGCATGTATGGTGTGTGCCGTCACTCTGCCAGCAGAACCGAGCATTAGGTGTGAGTCTGGATCGAATATGATGAAAAGTGACAAGTTTGTGTCCGATAACACTGAAATTGATAGAAACACATGAAAATGCATATTCTCTGGGTGTCTTCACTCTGCTAGCAGCACCAAGCATTAGGTGTGAGTCTGGATCGAATATCATCAAAAGTGACTAGTTTGTGTCCGATAACACTGAAATTGATAGAAACACATGAAAATGCATATTCTCTGTGTGTCTTCACTCTGCTAGCAGAACCGAGCATTAGGTGTGAGTCTGGATCAAATATGATGAAAGGTGACTAGTTTGGGCCCACTAACACTGAAATTGATAGAAACACATGAAAATGCATATTCTCTGTGTGTCTTCACTCTGCTAGCAGAACCAATCATTAGGTGTGAATCTTGATCGAATATGATGAAAAGTGACTAGTTTGGGCCCACTAACACTGAAATTGACAGAAACACATGAAAATGCATGTACGGTGTGTGCCGTCACTCTGCTAGCAGTACCGAGCATTAGGTGTGAGTCTGGATCGAATATGATGAAAAGTGACTAGTTTGTGTCCGATAACACTGAAATTGATAGAAACACATGAAAATGCATATTCTCTGTGTGTCTTCACTCTGCTAGCAGAACCAAGCATTAGGTGTGAGTCTGGATCAAATATGATGAAAAGTGACTAGTTTGGGCCCACTAACACTGAAACTGACAGAAACACATGAAAATGTATGTACGGTGTGTGCCTTCACTCTGCTAGCAGAACCAATCTTTAGGTGTGAGTCTACATCGATTCTGATGAAAAGTGACTAATTTGGGCCCGATAACACTGAAATTGACAGAAACACATGAAAATGCATATTCTCTGTGTCTTCACTCTGCTAGCAGTACCAAGCATTAGGTGTGAGTCTCGATCGAATATGATGAAAAGTGACTAGTTTGGGCCCACTAACACTGAAACTGACAGAAACACATGAAAATGCATGTACGGTGTGTGCCGTCACTCTGCTAGCAGAACCGAGCATTAGGTGTGAGTCTGGATCGAATATGAAGAAAAGTGACTAGTTTGTGTCCGATAACACTGAAATTGATAGAAACACATGAAAATGCACATTCTCTATTTGTCTTCACTCTGCTAGCAGAACCAAGTATTAGGTCTGAGTCTGGATCGAATATGATGAAAAGTGACTAGTCCGGGCCCAATAACACCGAAATTGACAGAAACACATGAAAATGCATATTCTGTGTGTGCCTTCACTATGCTAGCAGAACCGAGCATTAGGTGTGAGTCTGGATCGAATATGATGAAAAGTGACAAGTTTGTGTCCGATAACACTGAAATTGATAGAAACACATGAAAATGCATATTCTCTTGGTGTCTTCACTCTGCTAGCAGCACCAAGCATTAGGTGTGAGTCTGGATCGAATATGATGAAAAGTGACTAGTCTGGGCCCAATAACACCGAAATTGACAGAAACACATGAAAATGCATATTCTGTGTGTGCCTTCACTCTGCTAGCAGAACCAATCATTAGGTGTGAGTCTTGATCGAATATGATGAAAAGTGACTAGTTTGGGCCCACTAACACTGAAAGTGACAGAAACACATGAAAATGCATGTACGGTGTGTGCCTTTACTCTGCTAGCAGAACCAATCTTTAGGTGTGAGTCTACATCGATTCTGATGAAAAGTGACAAGTTTCTGTTCGATAACACTGAAATTGACAGAAACACATGAAAATGCATATTCTCTGTGTCTTCACTCTGCTAGCAGTACCAAGCATTAGGTGTGAATCTTGATCGAATATGATGAAAAGTGACTAATTTGGACCCACTAACACTGAAAGTGACAGAAACACATGAAAATGCATATTCTATGTGTGCCTTCACTCTGCTAGCAGAACCAAGCATTAGGTGTGAATCTGGATCGAATATGATGAAAAGTGACAAGTTTCTGTTCGATAACACTGAAATTGATAGAAACACATGAAAATGCATATTCTCTGGGTGTCTTCACTCTGCTAGCAGAACCAATCATTAGGTGTGAATCTTGATCGAATATGATGAAAAGTGACTAGTTTGGGCCCACTAACACTGAAACTGACAGAAACACATGAAAATGCATATTCTCTGTGTGTCTTCACTCTGCTAGCAGTACCAAGCATTAGGTGTGAGTCTTGATCGAATATGATGAAAAGTGACTAGTTTGTGTCCGATAACACTGAAATTGATAGAAACACATGAAAATGCATATTCTCTGGGTGTCTTCACTCTGCTAGAAGAACCAAGCATTAGGTGTGAGTCTGGATCGAATATGATGAAAAGTGACTAGTTTGGGCCCACTAACACTGAAACTGACAGAAACACGTGAAAATGCATGTACGGTGTGTGCCGTCACTCTGCTAGCAGAACCGAGCATTAGGTGTGAGTCTGGATCGAATATGATGAAAAGTGACTAGTTTGTGTCCGATAACACTGAAATTGATAGAAACACATGAAAATGCATATTCTCTATGTGTCTTCACTCTGCTAGCAGAACCAAGCATTAGGTCTGAGTCTGGATCGAATATGATGAAAAGTGACTAGTCCGGGCCCAATAACACCGAAATTGACAGAAACACATGAAAATGCATATTCTGTGTGTGCCTTCACTCTGCTAGCAGAACCAATCATTAGGTGTGAGTCTTGATCGAATATGATGAAAAGTGACTAGTTTGGGCCCACTAACACTGAAAGTGACAGAAACACATGAAAATGCATGTACGGTGTGTGCCTTTACTCTGCTAGCAGAACCAATCTTTAGGTGTGAGTCTACATCGATTCTGATGAAAAGTGACAAGTTTCTGTTCGATAACACTGAAATTGATAGAAACACATGAAAATGCATATTCTCTGGGTGTCTTCACTCTGCTAGCAGAACCAAGCATTAGGTGTGAGTCTTGATCGAATATGATGAAAAGTGACTAGTTTGGGCCCACTAACACTGAAACTGACAGAAACACATGAAAATGCATGTACGGTGTGTGCCTTCACTCTGCTAGCAGAACCAATCTTTAGGTGTGAGTCTACATCGATTCTGATGAAAAGTGACTAATTTGGGCCCGATAACACTGAAATTGACAGAAACACATGAAAATGCATATTCTCTGTGTCTTCACTCTGCTAGCAGTACCAAGCATTAGGTGTGAGTCTTGATCGAATATGATGAAAAGTGACTAATTTGGACCCACTAACACTGAAAGTGACAGAAACACATGAAAATGCATATTCTATGTGTGCCTTCACTCTGCTAGCAGAACCAAGCATTAGGTGTGAATCTGGATCGAATATGATGAAAAGTGACAAGTTTCTGTTCGATAACACTGAAATTGATAGAAACACATGAAAATGCATATTCTCTGGGTGTCTTCACTCTGCTAGCAGAACCAATCATTAGGTGTGAATCTTGATCGAATATGATGAAAAGTGACTAGTTTGGGCCCACTAACACTGAAACTGACAGAAACACATGAAAATGCATATTCTCTGTGTGTCTTCACTCTGCTAGCAGTACCAAGCATTAGGTGTGAGTCTTGATCGAATATGATGAAAAGTGACTAGTTTGTGTCCGATAACACTGAAATTGATAGAAACACATGAAAATGCATATTCTCTGGGTGTCTTCACTCTGCTAGAAGAACCAAGCATTAGGTGTGAGTCTGGATCGAATATGATGAAAAGTGACTAGTTTGGGCCCACTAACACTGAAACTGACAGAAACACGTGAAAATGCATGTACGGTGTGTGCCGTCACTCTGCTAGCAGAACCGAGCATTAGGTGTGAGTCTGGATCGAATATGATGAAAAGTGACTAGTTTGTGTCCGATAACACTGAAATTGATAGAAACACATGAAAATGCATATTCTCTATGTGTCTTCACTCTGCTAGCAGAACCAAGCATTAGGTCTGAGTCTGGATCGAATATGATGAAAAGTGACTAGTCCGGGCCCAATAACACCGAAATTGACAGAAACACATGAAAATGCATATTCTGTGTGTGCCTTCACTCTGCTAGCAGAACCGAGCATTAGGTGTGAGTCTGGATCGAATATGATGAAAAGTGACTAGTCTGGGCCCAATAACACCGAAATTGACAGAAACACATGAAAATGCATATTCTGTGTGTGCCTTCACTCTGCTAGCAGAACCAATCATTAGGTGTGAGTCTTGATCGAATATGATGAAAAGTGACTAGTTTGGGCCCACTAACACTGAAAGTGACAGAAACACATGAAAATGCATGTACGGTGTGTGCCTTTACTCTGCTAGCAGAACCAATCTTTAGGTGTGAGTCTACATCGATTCTGATGAAAAGTGACAAGTTTCTGTTCGATAACACTGAAATTGATAGAAACACATGAAAATGCATATTCTCTGGGTGTCTTCACTCTGCTAGCAGAACCAATCATTAGGTGTGAATCTTGATCGAATATGATGAAAAGTGACTAATTTGGGCCCACTAACACTGAAACTGACAGAAACACATGAAAATGCATATTCTCTGTGTGTCTTCACTCTGCTAGCAGAACCAAGCATTAGGTGTGAGTCTTGATCGAATATGATGAAAAGTGACTAGTTTGGGCCCACTAACACTGAAACTGACAGAAACACATGAAAATGCATGTACGGTGTGTGCCTTCACTCTGCTAGCAGAACCAATCTTTAGGTGTGAGTCTACATCGATTCTGATGAAAAGTGACTAATTTGGGCCCGATAACACTGAAATTGACAGAAACACATGAAAATGCATATTCTCTGTGTCTTCACTCTGCTAGCAGTACCAAGCATTAGGTGTGAGTCTTGATCGAATATGATGAAAAGTGACTAATTTGGACCCACTAACACTGAAAGTGACAGAAACACATGAAAATGCATATTCTATGTGTGCCTTCACTCTGCTAGCAGAACCAAGCATTAGGTGTGAATCTGGATCGAATATGATGAAAAGTGACAAGTTTCTGTTCGATAACACTGAAATTGATAGAAACACATGAAAATGCATATTCTCTGGGTGTCTTCACTCTGCTAGCAGAACCAATCATTAGGTGTGAATCTTGATCGAATATGATGAAAAGTGACTAGTTTGGGCCCACTAACACTGAAACTGACAGAAACACATGAAAATGCATATTCTCTGTGTGTCTTCACTCTGCTAGCAGTACCAAGCATTAGGTGTGAGTCTTGATCGAATATGATGAAAAGTGACTAGTTTGTGTCCGATAACACTGAAATTGATAGAAACACATGAAAATGCATATTCTCTGGGTGTCTTCACTCTGCTAGAAGAACCAAGCATTAGGTGTGAGTCTGGATCGAATATGATGAAAAGTGACTAGTTTGGGCCCACTAACACTGAAACTGACAGAAACACGTGAAAATGCATGTACGGTGTGTGCCGTCACTCTGCTAGCAGAACCGAGCATTAGGTGTGAGTCTGGATCGAATATGATGAAAAGTGACTAGTTTGTGTCCGATAACACTGAAATTGATAGAAACAAATGAAAATGCATATTCTCTATGTGTCTTCACTCTGCTAGCAGAACCAAGCATTAGGTCTGAGTCTGGATCGAATATGATGAAAAGTGACTAGTCTGGGCCCAATAACACCGAAATTGACAGAAACACATGAAAATGCATGTTCTGTGTGTGCCTTCACTCTGCTAGCAGAACCGAGCATTAGGTGTGAGTCTGGATCGAATATGATGAAAAGTGACAAGTTTGTGTCCGATAACACTGAAATTGATAGAAACACATGAAAATGCATATTCTCTGAGTGTCTTCACTCTGCTAGCAGCACCAAGCATTAGGTGTGAGTCTGGATCGAATATGATGAAAAGTGACTAGTCTGGGCCCAATAACACCGAAATTGACAGAAACACATGAAAATGCATATTCTGTGTGTGCCTTCACTCTGCTAGCAGAACCAATCATTAGGTGTGAGTCTGGATCGAATATCATCAAAAGTGACAAGTTTCTGTCCGATAACACTGAAATTGACAGAAACACATGAAAATGCATATACGGTGTGTGCCGTCACTCTGCTAGCAGAACCGAGCATTAGGTGTGAGTATCGATCGAATATGATGAAAAGTGACAAGTTTGTGTCCGATAACACTGAAATTGATAGAAACACATGAAAATGCATATTCTCTGTGTGTCTTCACTCTGCTAGCAGAACCAATCATTAGATGTGAATCTGGATCGAATATGATGAAAAGTGACAATTTTCTGTCCGATAACACTGAAATTGATAGAAACACATGAAAATGCATATTCTCTGTGTGTCTTCACTCTGCTAGCAGAACCGAGCATTAGGTGTGAGTCTGGATCGAATATGATGAAAAGTGACAAGTTTGTGTCCGATAACACTGAAATTGATAGAAACACATGAAAATGCATATTCTCTGGGTGTCTTCACTCTGCTAGCAGCACCAAGCATTAGGTGTGAGTCTGGATCGAATATCATCAAAAGTGACTAGTTTGTGTCCGATAACACTGAAATTGACAGAAACACATGAAAATGCATGTACGGTGTGTGCCGTCACTCTGCTAGCAGTACCGAGTATTAGGTGTGAGTCTGGATCGAATATGATGAAAAGTGACTAGTTTGTGTCCGATAACACTGAAATTGATAGAAACACATGAAAATGCATATTCTCTGTGTGTCTTCACTCTGCTAGCAGAACCAAGCATTAGGTGTGAGTCTTGATCGAATATGATGAAAAGTGACTAGTTTGGGCCCAATAACACTGAAATTGATAGAAACACATGAAAATGCATATACTGTGTGTGCCTTCACTCTGCTAGCAGAACCAAGCATTAGGTGTGAGTCTGGATCGAATATGATCAAAAGTGACTAGTTTGTGTCCGATAACACTGAAATTGATAGAAACACATGAAAATGCATATTCTCTGTGTGTCTTCACTCTGCTAGCAGAACCAAGCATTAGGTGTGAGTCTTGATCGAATATGATGAAAAGTGACTAGTTTGGGCCCAATAACACTGAAATTGATAGAAACACATGAAAATGCATATACTGTGTGTGCCTTCACTCTGCTAGCAGAACCAAGCATTAGGTGTGAGTCTGGATCGAATAAGATGAAAAGTGACTAGTTTGGGCCCAATAACACTGAAACTGACAGAAACACATGAAAATGCATGAGCCTGCACTGGCAGAGTCACGGCACACACAGCATATGGTTTTTTATATGTTTTTATCAATTTCAATGTTATTCCACTCAAACTAGTCACTTTTCATCATATCCAGACATCGATCCAGACTCACACCGAATGCGTGAGTCGTGACCGAATGCTGCTGTCCACCGCAACCTGTAGGCCTATCCACACGCCACTATCTCGGTTAAGAAAAGGTGTTTTATAGCCTGTGATTGAGTGAAGTTTCTCATTTAATTATATATTGCCATGAATATGTGGTTGATTATATTTAATATAAAATCATCTTTCTTTAAAAAGTCATCAATTAATCAATCAATTAATATTGAGTCATGGCATCTTATAAAGCACTCAAGCATTGTGCATGAGTGTAAACAAGATGAAGACGGGGTTATGAAACTGAACTTTACATTTCACATCCCTCATTTAAGCCCTACACTTTCACTTCCGTAATATTCATCAAACTGGACTTATGATTTTGCATTTTATTCAACCTCCATTCTTATATAATGTAATTATTTATCAATTTTATTTATTAATTATTTATGTTTAATTTATTCTCTTGTCACTTTCATATATTTCATACACTTGGTTTCTTTGTCCATAGCACAGTCCATATTTCCTTTGTACAGTCAATATTTCATTTCAACTTTATAGCCAATTTCAAAGCTATGCTATTCTGTAAACAGATTTTGAATTTCAGTTTAATTTTAATACTACTTTATTTCATTATTTTTAATATTATGATAGAGATTATTATTATTATCATTATAAATGTATATGATGTTTAGTTTGTCAGTTATAACGGAGATTCTTGCAGGCTTTCTATCGTTGCTATGGTGGTTGCTACCCGTAGCCCCACCGCAGCATCGTTTGAAATCTTTCACAGCTGATTGGCTCGCTGTCTGATAGATAGCCAATCAGATAGCTCTCTGTCTGACAGATAGCCATTCAAACGGTGAAATATTTCAAATGATGCTGCAGTGGGGCTACATCGCGGACTTGGAATTTACAGTCGGCAAACGAGGGAAGACTTTCTTAGCTAACACCAGCTAACTTGGAAAAATTAAAGTGGATTTCTTACTTGAGCACACGTCATAAACCCTTTATTTGGAGGAGAAACTGAAAATAAAGCGCCTCGGAGCCCACCAGCCACGGAATACTGTCATCACTCAAACTGCTGGTAAAATTAACCGCGGGTTCAACGTGGTGAAGTTTGCCCAGAGGAAAAACCGCCATGCTGTCCTTTTCTGAGCCGTCAGCTGGTGAGTGAAAGCATTTTTTTATCATCCTGCCTTGGTGGTTCTGGTCCGTGCATTAGCCATATTGTTGTGCTTGATCGATTGAGGTTGTTGTCATAAAGTTGTCACAGAATGGGCTAGTATCCTTAAAAAAATGTCTATGCACTTCGTTGTCGTGTTTAGCTCTTTGATGTTCGCTTATGGCCCTGTAGGCTTATTTGTTCTGAGCTTTGTTGTGTCGGCTTATGACGATAGAATATCACATTCTTAATTAAACAATATTACAGAGAGGGTGTGCTTCAGTGATGCAGTCGAGCGTCCAACTTGGGCTAATGCTTTCCAGAAATCATGGCGTTTCCCAGACTGAATAAATACCTCACATATAAACACAAAACTGCTTTGCTAGCTCGAGCTTGTTGTAACTAAGACATCGTTGATTGAATCCGTTATTTTTTCCACGGACAGACTTAGCTATTACGTCCGCAAACTTCACATATATTTTTACGCTAGCTGCGCCGTGTCACCGGCACCGCTGATGGAGAATGCCGAGTGGGAGCTGAGATATGATCTCAACTGAAGGGTGGTTAAGTTTTGCTGTGTATGGGTGGGTAACGATAAAGAGTGGAAAAGGGTTCGGGTTTTTCAGTGTGTGTGAGGGTGTAACCCCTGGGACACACTGGATGCGTGAACCTCAGCAGTGCCTGTGCATCGCTGAACTGCTGCGTCGCGCAGGCTTGTAGCGTCCACACTGGAAGCGTGTCTGCTGCGGCGTTTCTGCCACTGGCAGCCCTATCTTTCTATCATGTTCCCTGTCTATTTCTGCTGAGAACCGCGGTCACGCGGCGAAAATAGGCGAGACCTCGAATCTCTAGATGAAGCGACGCAGCAGCCACGCGCATCTCAAGCTTCATTTATACAAAACAAACTACAGACACTAGCAAAGCAACACAGTACATACAATATAGCCAGCAGAAACATCAGACAGGTCGGACCACCGTGATTAAATATTTATTTCAAGTATAGAACCTCATAATAATGACTTACTATCTCATAGTAATGACTAAGTGGCGTAACGCCTGTAGATGGCGGTGTTAAGTCATTTTCAAGCTAATTCATGAACTGAAAAGCATTAATAGGGGAAGACGAAATGAGAATGAATCATAGAATGAAATGGTCTTTAATTGATTTACAATCCTAAATTTTGATTATTTTAACAGTAGCATTTTTTTTTCTCAATACCCTTACTCGTGCAAAACTGATTTTCAGTCTTGTTGCTATTCCTGCCGATTGCCTGCCATAGAATCAGTGATTTTGGATGATTTTCACTCAGAGGTGATGAAAATCCACTCATATTTTATTAATGACAGTGGAAAGGCTCTGTTGGACGAATATGGTCATGAAATTGACAAGTGACAAGTTTGAGTGGAATAACATTGAAATTGACAGAAACACATGAAAATGCATATACTGTGTGTGCCTTCACTCTGCTAGCAGAACCAAGCATTAGGTGTGAGTCTGCATCGATTCTGATGAAAAGTGACTAGTTTGGGCCCACTAACACTGAAACTGACAGAAACACATGAAAATGCATATTCTCTCTGTGTCTTCACTCTGCTAGCAGAACCAAGCATTAGGTGTGAGTCTGGATCGAATACAATGAAAAGTGACTAGTTTGTGTCTGATAACACTGAAATTGATAAAAACACATGAAAATGCATATTCTGTGTGTGCCTTCACTCTGCTAGCAGAACCGAGCATTAGGTGTGAGTCTGGATCGAATATGATGAAAAGTGACAAGTTTCTGTCCGATAACACTGAAATTGATAGAAACACATGAAAATGCATATTCTCTGTGTGTCTTCACTCTGCTAGCAGAACCAATCATTAGGTGTGAATCTTGATCGAATATGATGAAAAGTGACTAGTTTGGGCCCACTAACACTGAAATTGACAGAAACACATGAAAATGCATGTACAGTGTGTGCCGTCACTCTGCTAGCAGAACCGAGTATTAGGTGTGAGTCTGGATCGAATATGATGAAAAGTGACTAGTTTGTGTCCGATAACACTGAAATTGATAGAAACACATGAAAATGCATATTCTGTGTGTGCCTTCACTCTGCTAGCAGAACTGAGCATTAGGTGTGAGTCTGGATCGAATATGATGAAAAGTGACTAGTTTGTGTCCGATAACACTGAAATTGAAAGAAACACATGAAAATGCATATACTGTGTGCGCCGTGACTCTTCTTTCTGCAACAGATCGTCTTGGACGAATCTGCATCAATTCCGATGAAAAAAGACTATTTTGTGTCCGATAACACTGAAATTGATAGAAACACATGAAAATGCATAGACTGTGTGTACCTTCACTCTGCTAGCAGAACCAAGCATTAGAAGTGAGTCTGGATCGAATATGATGAAAAGTGACTAGTTTGTGTCATATAACACTGAAATTGATAGAAACACATGAAAATGCATATACTGTATATACCTTCACTCTGCTAGCAGAACCAAGCATTAGGAGTGAGTCTGGATAAAATATGATGAAAAGTGACTAGTTTCTGTCTGATAACACTGAAATTGACAGAAACACATGAAAATGCATATTCTCTGTGTGTCTTCACTCTGCTAGCAGAACCAAGCATTAGGTGTGAGTCTGGATCGAATATGATGAAAAGTGACTAGTTTGGGCCCACTAACACTGAAACTGACAGAAACACATGAAAATGCATATTCTCTCTGTGTCTTCACTCTGCTAGCAGAACCAAGCATTAGGTGTGAGTCTGGATCGAATACGATGAAAAGTGACTAGTTTGTGTCTGATAACACTGAAATTGATAAAAACACATGAAAATGCATATTCTGTGTGTGCCTTCACTCTGCTAGCAGAACCGAGCATTAGGTGTGAGTCTGGATCGAATATGATGAAAAGTGACAAGTTTGTGTCCGATAACACTGAAATTGATAGAAACACATGAAAATGCATATTCTCTGTGTGTCTTCACTCTGCTAGCAGAACCAATCATTAGGTGTGAATCTTGATCGAATATGATGAAAAGTGACTAGTTTGTGTCCGATAACACTGAAATTGAAAGAAACACATGAAAATGCATATACTGTGTGCGCCGTGACTCTTCTTTCTGCAACAGATCGTTTTGGACGAGTCTGCATCAATTCCGATGAAAAAAGACTATTTTGTGTCCGATAACACTGAAATTGATAGAAACACATGAAAATGCATATACTGTGTGTACCTTCACTCTGCTAGCAGAACCAAGCATTAGAAGTGAGTCTGGATCGAATATGATGAAAAGTGACTAGTTTGTGTCATATAACACTGAAATTGATAGAAACACATGAAAATGCATATACTGTGTATACCTTCACTCTGCTAGCAGAACCAAGCATTAGGAGTGAGTCTGGATAAAATATGATGAAAAGTGACTAGTTTCTGTCTGATAACACTGAAATTGACAGAAACACATGAAAATGCATGCACGGAGTGTGCCGTGACTCTGCCAGTACAGCAGAGCTTCTTGGGTGAGTCTGCATCGATTCTGATGAAAAGTGACTAGTTTGTGTTGAATAACATTGAAATCGAAAGAAACACATAAAAAAGCATATTCTGTGTGTGCCGTGACTCTGCTCATGTAATGGGTGATTTTGGATGATTCTGGCTCAGATCTGATGAAAAACCACTAATTTCTGCTCCATGACATCTGAATTGCTTTTTCAGCTGTTATTTGTTTTAAAACAAAAAACAAATAAAAACGTTTTCTGTGTTAGAATCAAATAACGAAAAACCAATCGAACCCGGCCCGTTTTGGTTTTTACCGATTTGTTTTATCGTTATTCGTAAATCACGTGATCTTTTCCTTTTTCCCTACAAAAATCCAGTAAACCAAATTCAAATGATCGTGCAATTTTGGTTTTTGCAAATTCCTTTTTCATTTCTCATTTGGGACACACAATAGCACTAAGTAATAAGATATTATCCTTGTTTTTATTTCTTTATTTTAATTTTACTAGTCCGGTGGGTGGACCGAAGAGGATACATATGAGTATTTTCCTCACTGTCGATTTTAATATCTTTCACATTTCTCTACACAAAACATGAAGGTCTCCTTGATATGGTTATGGAAATCCGTTTTATTTATTTCACCTTCAATTCTGAGAAATCAAGTATTTTGCCAGTTTTGTACAGTAGCGGAAGCGGCTACATTAGCCTATCCATGATCCTCAGTGACCATTGCTATGGTGAAGACGCCAGCGACAGCCTTAACATATAGACAGTATAACATTATGTAGTACTGCAGATTATTATTCATGATCGGGATCAACGTACTGTACTGTATATTGAAGTGTAAGGAAAATAATGTGTGTATGTATAGTATATTCAATCAGCCATAAACTGTGCAGTAAACAGAATTTGAAGCTCTGCAATTGGTTGACTGGAACACCCGCCGGCCGGAAGTGTTTTCTTCACTGTGACCATGTTAAGGTTTTCTCTTAATGATATCTTTAACATTTCTCAACACAAAAACACCAGTGTGTCCTTAGTAACTCAACAATACAAAAGGTTTATCTTAAGTCTATCAGTCATAATTATTTCTCCTTCGATTCGGAGAAATAAAGTTTTGTCAGGTTTTCATAGTGGAAGGCTAGGCAAGAGCATGGTGTTGTGGGAGGATGTGGCGCGTTTGACTACTGTTTTGGGCTGTCTGCCGTCAGTGGGCTTCATTCCATTTCAAATTGCCGCCGCCCACCGCAACCTGCATCCAAACGCCACTATCTCTATTAAGAATAGGTGTTTTATAGCCTGTGATTGTAAAATGTGAAGTTTCTCATTTAATTATATATTGCCATAATTTATATTTAATATAAAATCATCTTTCTTAAAAAAGTCATCGTCAATTAATATTGAGTCACGGCATCCTATAAAGCACTCCAGCATTGTGCATACGTGAGCGCGTGCGCGCACGTGTGTAAACAGGATGAAGACGGGGTTATAAAACTGAACCTCACGTTTCACATCTCTCATTTAAGCCCTACACTTTCACTTTCGTAATATTCATCAAACTGGACTTTAGATTGTGCATTTTATTCAACCTCCATTGTTACATAATGTAATTATTTATTAATTTTATTTATGAATTATTTATGTTTAATTTATTCTCTTGTCACTTTCATATATTTCATACACTTGGTTTCTTTGTCCATAGCACAGTCCATATTTCCTTTGTACAGTCAATATTTCATTTCAACTTTTATAGCCCATTTCAAAGCTATGCTATTCTGTAAACAGATTTTGAATTTCAGTTTAATTTTAATACTACTTTATTTCATTATTTTTAATATTATGATAGAGATTATTATTATTATCATTATAAATGTATATGATGTTTAGTTTGTCAGTTATAACGGAGATTCTTGCAGGCTTTCTATCATTGCTATGGTGGTTGCTATGAATGCTGCTATCATAAAACCACGTAGTTGTAACTGTTTGATGATGTTCTTTCAATGAAAAAAAAAAACAGATTTTACGCGCCCCAGGGATGAAGTGAATTTGAAATCCCAGACTTTAAGCTTTTTTGTTTTTAAGTGTGAAAAGGCCAGACATGACAGATCCAGATACTAACCCTAACCCTAACCCACAGCCCCACCTGCTGTCACCAAAAAACCACTCATTTCTGCTCCATTACATGGGAAGTACCTTTCCTCGGAAAACAGTCTTTTTTGAGGCAAAATAAGTGGGAAACATCCATTCTGTGTGTGCTGAAACTGCTCATGAAAAGTAGGGCTTAAATGAGGGATGTGAAATGTAAAGTTCAGTTTTATAACCTCGTCTTCATCCCGTTTACATCTGATTGACGAGACCTGTGACACTGTTTACATAAAAGTTGGTAAACTCTTCAAGTAAAGGCGGGGAGTGCCCGTCCACCTCAAGGTGTAATTATGAGTCTTTACAGCTTGAGCACCTGGTGTGGAAGTTAGTATGCACACAGACTATCTCAGTGGGCTTTTCAGTGCAGTACAGTGCATGTGTCAACCTGTCCCTTTATTTCAGGATCGATTCTGATGAAAAGTGACTAGTTTGGGCCCAATAACGCTAAAATTGATAGAAACACATGAAAATGCCTATTCCCTGTGTGTCTTCACTCTGCTAGCAGTACCAAGCATTCGGTGTGAGTCTGCATGAATTCTGATGAGAAGTGACTAGTTTGGGCCCAATCACGCTGAAATTGACAAAAACACATGAAAATGCATATTCTGTGTGTGCCGTGACTCTTCTACTACGACAGAGCGTTTTGGACGAGTCTGCATGAATTCTGATTAAAAGTGACTAGTTTGGGCCCAATAACGCTGAAATTGATAGAAACACATGAAAATGCCTATTCTCTGTGTGTCTTCACTCTGCTAGCAGTATCAAGCATTAGGTGTGAGTCTGCATGAATTCTGATGAAAAGTGACTAGTTTGGGCCCAATCACGCTGAAATTGACAAAAACACATGAAAATGCATATTCTGTGTTTTCCGTGATTCTGCCAGTGCAGCAGAGCGTTTTGGGTGAGTCTGCATGAATTCTGATGAAAAGTGACTAGTTTGGGCCCAATAACGCTGAAATTGACAGAAACACATGAAAATGCATATTTTGTGTGTTCCGTGACTCTCTTACTGCAACAGAGCGTTTTGGACGAGTCTGCATCAGTTCTGATGAAAAGTGACTAGTTTGGGCCCAATAACGCTGAAATTGACAAAAACACATGAAAATGCATATTCTGTGTGCGCCGTGACTCTTCTACTACAAAAGAGCGTTTTGGAAGAGTCGGCATCAGTTCTGATGAAAAGTGACTAGTTTGGGCCCAATAACGCTAAAATTGATAGAAACACATGAAAATGCCTATTCCCTGTGTGTCTTCACTCTGCTAGCAGTACCAAGCATTCGGTGTGAGTCTGCATGAATTCTGATGAGAAGTGACTAGTTTGGGCCCAATCACGCTGAAATTGACAAAAACACATGAAAATGCATATTCTGTGTTTGCCGTGACTCTTCTACTACGACAGAGCGTTTTGGACGAGTCTGCATGAATTCTGATTAAAAGTGACTAGTTTGGGCCCAATAACGCTGAAATTGATAGAAACACATGAAAATGCCTATTCTCTGTGTGTCTTCACTCTGCTAGCAGTATCAAGCATTCGGCGTGAGTCTGCATGAATTCTGATGAAAAGTGACTAGTTTGGACCCAATCACGCCGAAATTGACAAAAACACATGAAAATGCATAATCTGTGTGCGCCGTGACTCTTCTACTACAAAAGAGCGTTTTGGACGAGTCGGCATCAGTTCTGATGAAAAGTGACTAGTTTGGGCCCAATAACGCTGAAATTGACATAAACACATGAAAATGCATATTTTGTGTGTTCCGTGACTCTTTTACTACAACAGAGCGTTTTGGACGAGTCTGCATCAATTCTGATGAAAAGTGACTAGTTTGGGCCCAATAACGCTGAAAATGATAAAAACAAATGAAAATGCCTGTTCTCTGTGTGTCTTCACTCTGCTAGCAGTATCAAGCATTAGGTGTGAGTCTGCATGAATTCTGATGAAAAGTGACTAGTTTGGGCCCAATCACGCTGAAATTGACAAAAACACATGAAAATGTATATTCTGTGTGTGCCCTGACTCTTCTACTACGACAGAGCGTTTTGGACGAGTCTGCATCAATTCTGATTAAAAGTGACTAGTTTGGGCCCAATAACGCTGAAATTGATAGAAACACATGAAAATGCCTATTCTCTGTGTGTCTTCACTCTGCTAGCAGTATCAAGCATTAGGTGTGAGTCTGCATCAATTCTGATGAAAAGTGACTAGTTTGGGCCCAATAACGCTGAAATTGACAAAAACACATGAAAATGCATATTCTGTGTGCGCCGTGATTCTGCCAGTGCAGCAGAGCGTTTTGGGTGAGTCTGCATACATTCTGATGAAAAGTGACTAGTTTGGGCCCAATAACGCTAAAATTGATAGAAACACATGAAAATGCCTATTCCCTGTGTGTCTTCACTCTGCTAGCAGTACCAAGCATTCGGCGTGAGTCTGCATGAATTCTGATTAAAAGTGACTAGTTTGGGCCCAATAACGCTGAAATTGATAGAAACACATGAAAATGCCTATTCTCTGTGTGTCTTCACTCTGCTAGCAGTATCAAGCATTAGGTGTGAGTCTGCATGAATTCTGATGAAAAGTGACTAGTTTGGGCCCAATAACGCTGAAATTGATAGAAACACATGAAAATGCCTATTCTCTGTGTGTCTTCACTCTGCTAGCAGTATCAAGCATTAGGTGTGAGTCTGCATGAATTCTGATGAAAAGTGACTAGTTTGGGCCCAATCACGCTGAAATTGACAAAAACACATGAAAATGCATATTCTGTGTTTTCCGTGATTCTGCCAGTGCAGCAGAGCGTTTTGGGTGAGTCTGCATGAATTCTGATGAAAAGTGACTAGTTTGGGCCCAATAACGCTGAAATTGACAGAAACACATGAAAATGCATATTTTGTGTGTTCCGTGACTCTCTAACTGCAACAGAGCGTTTTGGACGAGTCTGCATCAGTTCTGATGAAAAGTGACTAGTTTGGGCCCAATAACGCTGAAATTGACAAAAACACATGAAAATGCATATTCTGTGTGCGCCGTGACTCTTCTACTACAAAAGAGCGTTTTGGAAGAGTCGGCATCAGTTCTGATGAAAAGTGACTAGTTTGGGCCCAATAACGCTAAAATTGATAGAAACACATGAAAATGCCTATTCCCTGTGTGTCTTCACTCTGCTAGCAGTACCAAGCATTCGGTGTGAGTCTGCATGAATTCTGATGAGAAGTGACTAGTTTGGGCCCAATCACGCTGAAATTGACAAAAACACATGAAAATGCATATTTTGTGTTTGCCGTGACTCTTCTACTACGACAGAGCGTTTTGGACGAGTCTGCATCAGTTCTGATGAAAAGTGACTAGTTTGGGCCCAATAACGCTGAAATTGACAAAAACACATGAAAATGCATATTCTGTGTGCGCCGTGACTCTTCTACTACAACAGAGCGTTTTGGACGAGTCTGCATCAATTCTGATGAAAAGTGACTAGTTTGGGCCCAATAACGCTGAAAATGATAAAAACAAATGAAAATGCCTGTTCTCTGTGTGTCTTCACTCTGCTAGCAGTATCAAGCATTAGGTGTGAGTCTGCATGAATTCTGATGAAAAGTGACTAGTTTGGGCCCAATCACGCTGAAATTGACAAAAACACATGAAAATGTATATTCTGTGTGTGCCGTGACTCTTCTACTACGACAGAGCGTTTTGGACGAGTCTGCATCAATTCTGATTAAAAGTGACTAGTTTGGGCCCAATAACGCTGAAATTGATAGAAACACATGAAAATGCCTATTCTCTGTGTGTCTTCACTCTGCTAGCAGTATCAAGCATTAGGTGTGAGTCTGCATCAATTCTGATGAAAAGTGACTAGTTTGGGCCCAATAACGCTGAAATTGACAAAAACACATGAAAATGCATATTCTGTGTGCGCCGTGACTCTTCTACTACAAAAGAGCGTTTTGGACGAGTCGGCATCAGTTCTGATGAAAAGTGACTAGTTTGGGCCCAATAAAGCTAAAATTGATAGAAACACATGAAAATGCCTATTCCCTGTGTGTCTTCACTCTGCTAGCAGTACCAAGCATTCGGCGTGAGTCTGCATGAATTCTGATGAAAAGTGACTAGTTTGGGCCCAATCACGCCGAAATAGACAAAAACACATGAAAATGCATAATCTGTGTGCGCCGTGACTCTTCTACTACAAAAGAGCGTTTTGGACGAGTCGGCATCAGTTCTGATGAAAAGTGAATAGTTTTGGCCCAATAACGCTAAAATTGATAGAAACACATGAAAATGCCTATTCCCTGTGTGTCTTCACTCTGCTAGCAGTTCCAAGCATTCGGCGTGAGTCTGCATGAATGCTGATGAAAAGTGACTAGTTTGGGCCCAATCACGCCGAAATTGACAAAAACACATGAAAATGCATATTCTGTGTCTGCCGTGATTCTTCTACTACGACAGAGCGTTTTGGACGAGTCTGCATGAATTCTGATTAAAAGTGACTAGTTTGGGCCCAATAACGCTGAAATTGATAGAAACACATGAAAATGCCTATTCTCTGTGTGTCGTCACTCTGCTAGCAGTATCAAGCATTAGGTGTGAGTCTGCATGAATTCTGATGAAAAGTGACTAGTTTGGGCCCAATCACGCTGAAATTGACAAAAACACATGAAAATGCATATTCTGTGGTTTCCGTGATTCTGCCAGTGCAGTAGAACGTTTTGGGTGAGTCTGCATACATTCTGATGAAAAGTGACTAGTTTGGGCCCAATAACGCTGAAATTGATAGAAACACATGAAAATGCCTATTCTCTGTGTGTCTTCACTCTGCTAGCAGTATCAAGCATTAGGTGTGAGTCTGCATGAATTCTGATGAAAAGTGACTAGTTTGGGCCCAATCACGCTGAAATTGATAGAAACACATGAAAATGCCTATTTTCTGTGTGTCTTCACTCTGCTAGCAGTATCAAGCATTAGGTGTGAGTCTGCATGAATTCTGATGAAAAGTGACTAGTTTGGGCCCAATCACGCTGAAATTGACAAAAACACATGAAAATGCATATTCTGTGTTTTCCGTGATTCTGCCAGTGCAGCAGAGCGTTTTGGGTGAGTCTGCATGAATTCTGATGAAAAGTGACTAGTTTGGGCCCAATAACGCTGAAATTGACAAAAACACATGAAAATGCATATTCTGTGTGCGCCGTGATTTTGCCAGTGCAGCAGAGCGTTTTGGGTGAGTCTGCATACATTCTGATGAAAAGTGACTATTTTGGGCCCATTAACGCTGAAATTGACAGAAACACATGAAAATGCCTATTCTCTGTGTGTCTTCACTCTGCTAGCAGTATCAAGCATTAGGTGTGAGTCTGCATGAATTCTGATGAAAAGTGACTAGTTTGGGCCCAATCACGCTGAAATTGACAAAAACACATGAAAATGCATATTCTGTGTTTTCCGTGATTCTGCCAGTGCAGCAGAGCGTTTTGGGTGAGTCTGCATGAATTCTGATGAAAAGTGACTAGTTTGGGCCCAATAACGCTGAAATTGACAAAAACACATGAAAATGCATATTCTGTGTGCGCCGTGATTTTGCCAGTGCAGCAGAGCGTTTTGGGTGAGTCTGCATACATTCTGATGAAAAGTGACTATTTTGGGCCCATTAACGCTGAAATTGACAGAAACACATGAAAATGCCTATTCTCTGTGTGTCTTCACTCTGCTAGCAGTATCAAGCATTAGGTGTGAGTCTGCATGAATTCTGATGAAAAGTGACTAGTTTGGGCCCAATCACGCTGAAATTGACAAAAACACATGAAAATGATATTCTGTGTTTTCCGTGATTCTGCCAGTGCAGCAGAGCGTTTGGGTGAGGTCTGCATGAATTCTGATGAAAGTGACTAGTTTGGGCCCATTAACGCTGAAATTGACAGAAACACATGAAAATGCCTATTCTCTGTGTGTCTTCACTCTGCTAGCAGTATCAAGCACTAGGTGTGAGTCTGCATGAATTCTGATGAAAAGTGACTAGTTTGGGCCCAATAACGCTGAAATTGACAAAAACACATGAAAATGCATATTCTGTGGTTTCCGTGATTCTGCCAGTGCAGTAGAACGTTTTGGGTGAGTCTGCATACATTCTGATGAAAAGTGACTAGTTTGGGCCCAATAAAGCTAAAATTGATAGAAACACATGAAAATGCCTATTCCTGTGTGTCTTCACTCTGCTAGCAGTACCAAGCATTCGGCGTGAGTCTGCATGAATTCTGATGAAAAGTGACTAGTTTGGGCCCAATCACGCCGAAATAGACAAAAACACATGAAAATGCATAATCTGTGTGCGCCGTGACTCTTCTACTACAAAAGAGCGTTTTGGACGAGTCGGCATCAGTTCTGATGAAAAGTGACTAGTTTGGGCCCAATAACGCTGAAATTGATAGAAACACATGAAAATGCCTATTCTCTGTGTGTCTTCACTCTGCTAGCAGTATCAAGCATTAGGTGTGAGTCTGCATGAATTCTGATGAAAAGTGACTAGTTTGGGCCCAATCACGCTGAAATTGACAAAAACACATGAAAATGCATATTCTGTGGTTTCCGTGATTCTGCCAGTGCAGTAGAACGTTTTGGGTGAGTCTGCATACATTCTGATGAAAAGTGACTAGTTTGGGCCCAATAACGCTGAAATTGATAGAAACACATGAAAATGCCTATTCTCTGTGTGTCTTCACTCTGCTAGCAGTATCAAGCATTAGGTGTGAGTCTGCATGAATTCTGATGAAAAGTGACTAGTTTGGGCCCAATAACGGCTGAAATTGATAGAAACACATGAAAATGCCTATTCTCTGTGTGTCTTCACTCTGCTAGCAGTATCAAGCATTAGGTGTGAGTCTGCATGAATTCTGATGAAAAGTGACTAGTTTGGGCCCAATCACGCTGAAATTGACAAAAACACATGAAAATGCATATTCTGTGTTGTCCGTGATTCTGCCAGTGCAGCAGAGCGTTTTGGGTGAGTCTGCATGAATTCTAATGAAAAGTGACTAGTTTGGGCCCAATAACGCTGAAATTGACAAAAACACATGAAAATGCATATTCTGTGTGCGCCGTGATTTTGCCAGTGCAGCAGAGCGTTTTGGGTGAGTCTGCATACATTCTGATGAAAAGTGACTATTTTGGGCCCATTAACGCTGAAATTGACAGAAACACATGAAAATGCCTATTCTCTGTGTGTCTTCACTCTGCTAGCAGTATCAAGCACTAGGTGTGAGTCTGCATGAATTCTGATGAAAAGTGACTAGTTTGGGCCCAATAACGCTGAAATTGACAAAAACACATGAAAATGCATATTCTGTTTGTGCCGTGACTCTTCTACTACGACAGAGCGTTTTGGACGAGTCTACATGAATTCTGATTAAAAGTGACTAGTTTGGGCCCAATAACGCTGAAATTGATAGAAACACATGAAAATGCCTATTCTCTGTGTGTCTTCCACTCTGCTAGCAGTATCAAGCATTAGGTGTGAGTCTGCATGAATTCTGATGAAAAGTGACTAGTTTGGGCCCAATCACGCTGAAATTGACAAAAACACATGAAAATGCATATTCTGTGTTTTCCGTGATTCTGCCAGTGCAGTAGAACGTTTTGGGTGAGTCTGCATACATTCTGATGAAAAGTGACTAGTTTGGGCCAAATAACGCTGAAATTGACATAAACACATGAAAATGCATATTTTGTGTGTTCCGTGACTCTTTACTACAACAGAGCGTTTTGACGAGTCTGCATCAATTCTGATGAAAAGTGACTAGTTTGGGCCCAATAACGCTGAAATTGATAGAAACAAATGAAATGCCTGTTCTCTGTGTGTCTTCACTCTGCTAGCAGTATCAAGCATTAGGTGTGAGTCTGCATGAATCTGATGAAAAGTGACTAGTTTGGGCCCAATCACGCTGAAATTGACAAAAACACATGGAAATGCATATTCTGTGTGCGCCGTGACTCTTCTACTACAAAAGGGCGTTTTGACGAGTCGGCATCAGTTCTGATGAAAAGTGACTAGTTTGGGCCCAATAACGTTAAAATTGATAGAAACACATGAAAATGCCTATTCCCTGTGTGTCTTCACTCTGCTAGCAGTACCAAGCATTCGGTGTGAGTCTGCATGAATTCTGATGAAAAGTGACTAGTTTGGGCCCAATCACGCTGAAATTGACAAAAACACATGAAAATGCATATTCTGTGTTTTCCGTGATTCTGCCAGTGCAGCAGAGCGTTTTGGGTGAGTCTGCATACATTCTGATGAACAGTGACTAGTTTGGGCCCAATACGCTGAAATTGACATAAACACATGAAAATGCATATTTTGTGTGTTCCGTGACTCTTTTACCAGAACAGAGCGTTTTGGACGAGTCTGCATCCATTCTGATGAAAAGTGACTAGTGTGGGCCCAATCACGCCGAAATTGACAAAAACACATGAAAATGCATAATCTGTGTTCGCCGTGACTCTTCTACTACAAAAGAGCGTTTGGACGAGTCGGCATCAGTTCTGATAAAAAGTGACTAGTTTGGGCGCAATAACGCTAAAACTGATAGAAACACATGAAAATGCCTATTACCTGTGTGTCTTCACTCTGCTAGCAGTATCAAGCATTAGGTGTGAGTCTGCATGAATTCTGATGAAAAGTGACTAGTTTGGGCCCAATCACGCTGAAATTGACAAAAACACATGAAAATGCATATTCTGTGTTTTCCGTGATTCTGCCAGTGCAGCAGAGCGTTTTGGGTGAGTCTGCATACATTCTGATGAAAAGTGACTAGTTTGGGCCCAATCACGCCGAAATTGACAAAAACACATGAAAATGCATAATCTGTGTGCGCCGTGACTCTTATACTACAAAAGAGCGTTTGGACGAGTCGGCATCAGTTCTGATGAAAAGTGACTAGTTTGGGCCCCAATAACGCTAAAACTGATAGAAACACATGAAAATGCCTATTCCCTGTGTGTCTTCAATCTGCTAGCAGTACCAAGCATTCGGCGTGAGTCTGCATGAATTCTGATGAAAAGTGACTAGTTTGGGCCCAATCACGCCGAAATTGACAAAAACACATGAAAATGCATATTCTGTGTGTGCCGTGACTCTTCTACTACGACAGAGCGTTTTGGACGAGTCTGCATGAATTCTGATTAAAAGTGACTAGTTTGGGCCCAATAACGCTGAAATTGATAGAAACAAATGAAAATGCCTGTTCTCTGTGTGTCTTCACTCTGCTAGCAGTATCAAGCATTAGGTGTGAGTCTGCATGAATTCTGATGAAAAGTGACTAGTTTGGGCCCAATCACGCCGAAATTGACAAAAACACATGAAAATGCATAATCTGTGTGCGCCGTGACTCTTCTACTACAAAAGAGCGTTTTGGACGAGTCGGCATCAGTTCTGATGAAAAGTGACTAGTTTGGGCCCAATAACGCTAAAACTGATAGAAACACATGAAAATGCCTATTCCCTGTGTGTCTTCAATCTGCTAGCAGTACCAAGCATTCGGCGTGAGTCTGCATGAATTCTGATGAAAAGTGACTAGTTTGGGCCCAATCACGCCGAAATTGACAAAAACTCATGAAAATGCATATTCTGTGTGTGCCGTGACTCTTCTACTACGACAGAGCGTTTTGGACGAGTCTGCATGAATTCTGATGAAAAGTGAC